>NC_090725.1:198009658-198019658 GCF_036898095.1 Palaemon carinicauda
AATATATATATATATATATATATATATTTATATATAAATATATATATATATATATATATATATACATATACATATATATATATATATATATATAAATATAGATATATATATATATATATATATATATATATTAAAACAGGCAACCTCTTAAAACTGAACCTCGCAACGGAGAATGTCATTGGCCTGTGTAGGGATGTAGATATTGTTTTGTTACTAGAATAGCTGAAATAAATCAATTGTTATGTAATAGGATTGAGAGAAGTTAGAAAACTAGGTAACCTTGTAGAGTTGAAAGGGGGTCACATCTTTCGCTTCAGAGGGCATGAAAAGAACAAAGAAAATGGAGTGGGTTTTCTTGTTAATGAAGATCATTAAAGTAACAAGGAATGATTTTATAGTATCTATGACAAAATTGCAGGATTGATTATCAAACTAAATAAAAAGTATGAAACTAAGACCATTCAATTGTGTACCATAACAACCTCCAATACAGAAGTGGAAAAGTAACTGTTTATGGATATCTGGAGATATCTTGCCAAAAAAATATACAAGTATATGCATTTTATTTGCACGGCGGGGGGTGTGATTTCTACATTAGGTAGGTCAAAAGAGAGAGGAGAATCTGCTGTAGGAAAATTTGGAGTAAGCAGAAGGAATGTCAGAGGACACATGCGTCCAGATTTTGCTAAAATTCCAAGAATCATGAACACTTTTTTTTCTTGATAAAAAACATAGAAAATGGAGATGGGGAATCCCAAAGGTAGCAACGAAAAACAATACAGATTCTATTCGTGGTGAAAAAAAAAATAATTTAGTTAGAGATGTAACAGTGTTAAACAAGTTAAAGCCCAACAATCATAGAATTTCGCGAAGTAAAATTTGATCAGGCCTAAAAAACTATTTTTAAAAAAGAAAATGAACAGTCCTGTAATAAGAGAAAAAATATGGAGTTTAGTTTAGCAACAAAAATTAGATGTTCCTAGAGGCCTGACAAAATGGAAGCAAATAAAAAGGAAAGGAATAGTCATCATCGTCAGCATCATCTCCTCCCACGACTATTCAAGCAAAAGGCGTAGGTTACATTTTCCCAGTCGTCTCTATCCTGAGCTTTTAAATCAATACTTCTCCATTCATCATCCCCTACTTCATGCTTCGTAGTCCTCAGCCATGAAGACCTGGGTCTTCCAAATTTTCTACAAATGAATAGTAATATAACTAAATTTGTATTGGAATCACCACAGGAGATAGTAGAAAAGTTTCTAAATAAGGTCATCGGTAAAAATTAGAAAACACCATACATCTATTAAAGGATATATTGGGAATGTGGGTAGAATCCAAGTGAGATAAAATAGAATTAGCAGAATCAACCAATGAATTAAAAACGCAGGACATTTGGCATCACAAACAGACCAAAATGGGGGAAGCACCAAAGTAAGTAAGAAGTTTCAAGTTAACGAAAAGAAGACTTGACACAGAGTGACAACATATATTTTGTATATCAACAAAATAGATGGAGTGATAAGAATTGCAGATAATTTCTATGCAATTAGTAGTGGGGAACCTTCGGCCCGGGGACCGGATCCGACCACTGAGATCTTTCCATCCTACCCTCAAGTCATATATAAGTAAATCCTTTGGTCTGTCCTGTGAGTCAATATATATATATATATATATATATATATATATATACATATATATATATATATATGTATATATATATATATATATACGTGTGTGTGTGTGTGTGTGTGTAAGAAGGAAAATTCAAAGAAAGTTTCAATGAAATTATCAAGTCATTGTGGCATGGACACACTAAACTATATAATTAAAATTCAAGAGTTTCATATATATATATATATATATATATATATATAGAGAGAGAGAGAGAGAGAGAGAGAGAGAGAGAGAGAGAGAGAGAGAGAGAGGTAATAATTCTTCATATTCAGCTACAACGGTTAAATAGATTCTACTATCGTTTCCAGAGGCCCTGTAATAGTGTTTTTCCCAAATATCTAACAAACCGGCTTATGAATTTCCATGAAACTACTGCAATGAATGTTTCAAACATTGGCCTAATTTTTGGTGGTACAATGAATTGACAGATGTGCTTAATTAACCCGTTTACTCTTAGAAAAAAGAGGAACTTCTTCCCTTCCTTCAGAGCGTAACTGTGACGCAGAGGTTCCCCCAACCCTCCTTCGGTGTTTACACCTATGGCTATCCTAGTACCCATCCCCTTCCTTCTTGCCTTCTTTCCTTCATTCCCATTGTTATTAGGCTACGAAGTAAATCCCTGTTAGGAAAGACTGTGTACTGCACTTATAAAATGAGCCGGAAGAGCAATAAAATGTTTTATGGTGGTAGATAATGATTAGATGGTTAACAGAAATTATCAAACATAATAAAAGAGGTTTAAAACAGGGGTGTGGAATCGCACTGAGAGATATTCTACTTGGAATCCTACAAATTTTAGATTTGCGACTAAAAAACTAAAATAAAATAAAAAAAAATAAAATAGAAACATTAGTAGAAATAGAAAACATTTTTTTTTTCTTTGAGAGTGATGATGAGTAAAATGAATGTGTCCATTTCTGTTTTTTTTTTTCCATTCTTCATAAATCTATGCTTTCCAGCAATTGGTGATACCATTATTTTGGAAAAGCAAAGCTAATGAATACTTTGATACTAGTATATAAGCTTGGCATGTAGACAATGTCAATGGATTTCTCAAAGTAAGGTTGATTGGTTCATTAATTGAAGTCTGGTATAATTCCAGTGAAAAAGTCGCAGTGATATTTGTCACATAACTTTTAAGTAACAAAAATAGGTACTGGTACTGATAACTTGAATAAATATATAAAACTATAGGTTGAAATATAATAAATCTTATGTATGTATGAACACACACACACACACACACACACACATATATATATATATATATATATATATATATATATATGATTTCAAAATTTATCAAATGGCCGATGTCAATGCCCTTATATGAAACATCTTTTAGAAGTCTACCTTCTAAGGAATTCAAGCTATTTTCTCTGGTGAAATTGATATGATAAATTATATCAAACAATGCTCTCTGTCATTTTCTTCCTGGCAATCGATGTATCGAGTAACCTGTGTTGTATGGAAGAATGAGTCCTACGGCTTAACCTAAAGAAAACTATATTTCTATTGCTTTACCAACACTCGCTTGAAGTGCGAAGTGTAGGGTTTGCATGGCTTCTTCCGTCTCCTGTCATAAGTCTCATTCTTGATCTTCAATGTAAGTGAGTGGGTAAGATAAAAAAAGGTTGGTCTTGTGTTTAGGTAAAGTCTAAAGTCACGAATCACATTACCAGGTATGCTGAACTTTTACTGACAAAGAATTTCGTATTGCTTGGGGTAGGTCATATGACAATTATCTATGGAGTTAAAGAGGCGTGTAACAATTCGGGGGATGGGAGGTACAGAGGAAGAAACGTTATAACAACGTCACTGAGGGACGTCATTACTTTTGCGAATGTGTGGGTGGCAAAGACTGGCTTTAGCCTCATTTTCTTAAGTAAAAAAGTTAATGAAACGTAATTGGCAATGCACAGTATTCCCCCAAATTAAGCCATTGTATGAAGCGCCCCCTGCTTTGATATCATGGAAATCCATCAGTTATTTCAGGAGTTATTTAAAAAACACACTATTACACGGCCTCTGGAAACGTTAGTAGTTTCGCGTAACCGTACGTTTCTCGTTAGAGGGTGTGTGGATAAGAGGCTCATCTACAGATTCTACGCGTTCGGTTCGGGTTACTTTGCATTGCATACGAAGTTTTTCTGTAGCACGTCAAACTCCTTAGACATTTGTCATGCATGCGTTGGATAGGTGTATCATAACTAAAACAACAACTGGAAAAAAAAAAAAAAAAAAAAAAAAGGAAGGTTGATGCTGAATAAATCGTTTCAAAACCACTGGACATATGGCTACTTTTATATTGATATTGAGGTATAGGGGAAACCAGTGTGTCTCGTTTGTGGATTCAACCTTAATAATTTTATTGTATGTCCCTTCATTATACATCAGCAGTGTTTGTGTGCACAGTCTTAACAGGCTTATGTCAGTAATAGTATTTTCCATTAATATCATTAAAAGCAAATGATTAAACAGCCGACAGTTTAAAGAACTACTGAATTACCTTGAGAGTGAGTATAATGACCCTGTCTATTGTTGTGAAATTCATTGGCTATGTCGTGGAAACAAGCTAATGCGATTTTACACACTTTGGGAAAAAATAAAGACATTCATGGAGAGGAAGGGAAGACCTGTTATGGAACTCAGTGAAGATAAGTGGCTGTGTGATCTAGCATTCGTGGTTGACATTACAAAGTATTTCTCAGAAGTAAGTATCAGTGTTCAAGGGCCAAACTTTTCCATCGTTAAGGAGGCATGCGCTGTAATATGAACCAATATTTGAAACCTCATATTGTTGTAAACAATTCTTTTCAAAGCTTACCTTAGCAAAGAATCGCTTGCGTTCAAGACTCATTGATACAAATCTTGGAAACCAGCTGCGAGTTACATCATCACTACCACCTGACATCACATGTCTCACCAAAGAGAAGGAGTTGCAGCCATCACTTTGATCAGGTTGAGTTCCATTTGTTAACATTTTCCGGCCATCAAATGAGCAAAAAATGTGAAGATATTTGATAGATATGCTAAAATGTAGCAGAACTGTTTTCACATTCATTTATTACCTGTGGAACAATATTTAAGACTTTAAAGGTAAAGTACTTTAATTTTATATTCAAGCATTCAGGGTTTGTTATTGTATGCGGCACATACAATAATAAGCCCTAAAAATATTGAGGCTTATCTTTCATTTGATCCATGACTATTCCTAATATTTTATGGACCTTGAAGGATATCATGATTGACCAAATGGGCCTCAATACGAAATAGGTTTCTCATTCCTGCCTTTACAATAGTAATATAAGAAATAACTTTGTCAGTAGAAATGATGAAACACCTGAGTCAGTCCTGAAAGTAAGAGTAGAATTATAGAAAAACATTAAAAAACATGAAAGAGGCAAAACAGAAATAGTCTAACAATTAATTTGATAACAGATGAAATATATTTCATAGTAGTAGATCTCGTTCAACTGAACACACAAAATGAGTGCAAGATTGTGCTATATCTTCAGATTGGGGGAAAAATGTCATTATGTTATTTCACAAAAAGGAAGAAAAATAAATTTACTTGAAAAAATATGGCTCGATAACTTTACTGTCAGTAATATCGGAAATATTTATAAAGATCATATTAGGCACAATGGAAAAAAAGATAAAATTACTTTTTTCCATATAATGCTTTTTACAAAACTATAAAATACATTTTTGCCATAAATTCTTTATATTATGTTTTATACGTAATAGTCATTGATACATACGTTAGTACATGACGTTTTAAAGTAAATACTATTTCATACATTCCATTAACATTTTTTTTTTTTATAAATTGGGAGCAAAATGAAAGAAAGAAATATCCATTGCTAAAGGATGTAGATATGAACGATTTAAATTTATTGCCCAAAACCAAATCTAACTTCATAATTCTGGTCGCCCTAGTCACGTCGGTTGTAATCAGGCATCCGGAAACGGCCATTAGTCATTGCTATCATAGTCGTTTGACCCACCTTTGGTTTTCATGGCCACACATAAGAGTAATAGTACTAAATAATATTATTAATGTATGATACGTATATATATATATATATATATATATATATATATATATATCGTCATATTAAAATATTATATACGTAATTAGAATAAGAAAAAATAAACTCAAGCGTGTGTGAGGGATGCTGTGCCTGGGAGTAAAGAGGGAAATAGGGAGGGGTAGACAACTAGTGGTCTGGTGTTTGATCGGGGTGTTCGTAGAGAAGTTGGACGAGTACCACGAGACTCGTTCGATTCTGTATAACACCATATAAATGATGACTGGATTTGGCTAAATATTCTTCAGTACACTCCTAATATAACTCATTGTTGGTTGGGATGTTAATGGTAGCGTGCTTGAATATCATACGAATGAAACAAATCCAACAATTCATTTAGGAGATATTTGCGTTGATTGGTATTTGTTCACCGGTAAAATGCACAAAATTCTATACAAAACATATTCACGTAACTTATTAGTTTCCAAGCCTTCATCTGGCATGATATCCACTTCTTTGGTTAACAAATAATATTTTCTCTGAGATATTCGTAATAAAATTATTCTCCGTAAATACTATAGTATCCTCAATTACTATTACTTTACTTTTCAACCATTCTTCATAACCGATATCAATTAACATCATTTAATCTTAAAAAACAGTTCCCATAAAAGAACAAATTCCTCTGAAAGAAAAGCTAGTCATTACAATCTCCCCCATTACAATAAAATATGTTCAACATCCGCACTCCTTACTTTCATCTTCAACCGCACTTCTCCCCAATCAAACTTCCTTGACCTATTCCACGAATTCTCACACTTTTACATTATCTTCCCCTTCCCTGTTGTTGCTCTCAACTTCCTCAATAACCAACGCTGTCACTAATAATACTTAGGGACCTATATCACCAGACTACCGTATTCATTCTCATTTACATTTGTATCTATCCTCATTCTTCCTTATACACCTTTGGACTCTGTCCTTTACTTTGCAATGATTTTCTTCTCCATATTTGCTGTTCTCCATATCCCGGTGGCTTGGATTAAAATCACTGTACAGTTATCATTCTCACTAAAAAAGTTGCAATATTCCTCTTTACAATTAATCCTCAAAATATGTTCCCCAGCATTCTCCTTCTATGCTCTATATTCTATCGGTCAATTTCATCCAAACTACAAACACACACCTGCATCATACAACATACTAACTACTAATAATGTTTTCGATAGCAATTCACCTTCAATCACACTATTCTTCTCCTTATTTACCATTTCTTTCGTCACTTCCTTCATCACCCTTGTTTTAGCTCATTTAAACGCCCAAGTATTTCTTAATTAAACCCCTTCTGTATTAACTTATTTAACCAAGTTAAAAAATATCAAGGAATCATATGTTCCCCTTCAGGCAAACTTTCAGAACTACGATCACTCTGCTTTTCTTCCTTCTTACTATACATTCTCAACATCGCATCTGTTACCACATTGTTGGGCACTTTAGTATTGGGTTTAGTATGGACCTGAATCACACTCACTATATCCTATACTTTACTTTATTCACTATCTACACGTACATGTAATTACATGCATTCACAGTTTACCTTCAACATTACTTCAAAGTGGCTTAAATACATTTTATACAACACTTGTACATACTATTCTAAACTTTTATAGTTTAGCAGCAATCCTAACCCAAAATTTAACTATTTTAGCAATAATTCCATGCCACTGAATATTTACTTATCTCCAATGGTAAACCATATTTTTCATAGTCATAGCTGTACCACATATGTTTTATACACGCTCGTATACTGTAACATTATTGCTATGTTTATCTCTTCCTCTCCCCTGCACAGATAATATGAACGTGTTTGAGCTTGCTATCGCATGTCTTGTACTTTTTTTTTTAATTTTGTGTCATTATGGATCTCAACTATCTGTATAAAAGTTCGCTGTCTTGTTGAAAAAAATAATTTGCATTCACCTCACCCCTTTGTTAGAACCTAACGGTAGCGCTATGCTGCCACATTGATGACCACTGGAGTGACTGCACCACAATTCCTTTTTTGCATACCCTTTTGCCGCCAACTGCAAATGACTCTTTGACACACACCACCTCATTAAAATAGCCACCCATGCCAGTGGAGAAGTGTTCACCTGGTTACAGCACGCCAAAGTTCATTTTACTATCAAGGGCAGAAATCAATCAAGCAGTAAACCAGACTAAGGTCTTGCTGTGATCACCGACCAAACGTTCCCAGAAATCTACGAATAACTTCGCGTCCAAGAGGACATCCCTATAGAGTATGGCACTCTAAAAAAAAAAAAAAAAAAAAAAAAAAAACGCTTGGAGCAGTGCTCACCATTGCCAGCCACCCGTATCGCCAAGCTTTTTCAGCTCTCTCAATAAACGTTTGGTGACCAGTATCGCTCACTTGCAACCAGCCTCAGACGGCTCTCCTCAGCAAGTGAACCTACTCTGTGCACTTTGTGTACGACAGCTAATTGAACTTGTACTCTCTGCCATCTCCAATGTTGATACCTTGCCCATGAAGGACCTGATGACCAAAGTTGACGTCTTTATGGAAAGCCGCTTCATGACCTTCAAGGCCTCTAACAGTGCCTCCATTTCTGATGTAGAAGACAACTACTTAACAATGACTGAGGTCGACATGAATGCAGTAAGACATAGAAACCCACAATGTGACATGCCAGAGCAGTGATAATGCCCCTAACCATCTGCATATGCTGCTCATTGCTCACACACCAACCAACAAGCTCACCATCAACTTTTTGAAGCCCATCAGCTGCAGTTCAGCTATTAGCATTCTAGATTCAGGGCTGCTGCGAAGAAATTTATGGACAGTTTTCAGTGGGCCCTCCCCAAAAAAGAATGTAAGTAGGTCATCACTTGGGGTTGTGGACTCCACTGTCACTAATCTTTTATTTTACCATGATGCAGGTACGGGCATGCAGTTTTTGGTACTTGCCATTCCCTTCTACCAATAGATATGAAACCCTCACGCTGGCGTTTGTGAATGCCATATACCATTGGATATCCCTGGTGGCAAACGTAATATTGTCATTACTCTGTTTAGATTTCCTCGCACATTTCCACCTCCTGGTTGATGTGGGTCATCGACGATTAGTCAACACTGACTATTACTTGCTGACACCTTTTCAACACGTCCCTTCCAGCCTCACATTCCATATTAATGCTCCAATGTATACCTACACCCACCTACTCATGTCGTACCCGGAAGTCTTCCGTCCAAAACCAAATCCCAATGGTTCCTGCCAAGCACAGTATTTATCACCTTATCGAGACGATATGGCTTCATTGTTTACCAGATTCAGGAATCTACCCCTGGATCATTTGGTAGCCTCTAAACAAATATACACTGAAATGGAAGAAATTGGACTTGGCTAAAAGGCTTCAAGCACATGTTCGGCTCCCTTACACATTGTCCCGAAGAAAGATGGCTCCCTGCACGACTGTGGGGATTGTAGCCATCTGAACATGCAGATAGAACCGGATCACTTACCCTTCCTATACATCACTGACTTTAGCTCCTACTTGCATAAAGTGAAGGTTCTCTTCATGCTCGACCTCTTGAAAGGGTATTATCAGGTGCCCACGAACCCAGAATACATCCCCAGGACCTCCATCACTACCCCTTTGGTACCTTCATATTCACTTACTCCAGAATTTTCCTTTGTAATGCTGGGGCCCCTTTTCAACACTCATGGCAATGTCGTACTTCCTTGTTATCTTGAAAAGGTTCCACAATGATGTAAGACGTGTTTGAAAAACTGGTGTATATTTGTAGATATTACAAAAAACGTTTCGAGCTTTCGTCCATCATCTGTGGACTTGGTCACTAAAATTTTTATAAAATTACAAGTCAGGTACTGATATAAGGAAAAACAGAAATACATAAACAATTCAAATACATAACCATATAGTTAAAACAGATTGAAATCAATTACAAAACAATTTCAGGTTGTTGGGCCCTTGTCCTTTCCAAAATTATTTGAGATCTTCTGGGTGGTATGTTACGATGGTCACTATCCAATTCGATGTTTTGGTAGTTTTGGTCGTTTGTCACTTGAACTGTCTGTGGAGGATGCACCTGTGAAGGAGAGTCAGAGGAGGAATCATCTCTTATCTTGGCACATATATTCCTACAGTTACGAATTTTTCTTCTCCTACAAATTTCTTCACTGATGTATTCATCTTCTACTATTCCCCTTTTACCCTCAAAAGTCTTTTTTAGGTATGCTGTATGACCCTTA
>NC_090725.1:198024658-198029658 GCF_036898095.1 Palaemon carinicauda
CGGAAATGGAACAGTCTGGATGGGCAACACAGTGCCCTCACTTAGTTTGTAGTACAGTATGTAACTACACACCCACCCTGGAATTAATCGTCCCAATTAAGACCACTCTTCCTCGCAGAGTTAAACAGTAGGGTTAACACCGCGACCCACTGCTACCACAGATCTCTTTTAGTTCCTCTACTTGCTTCGCATAGTGGCGAAAGAACACTCTGGAAGAGTTCCAGCCAGTGTATGAACGGAGATGTTCAAAATCCATACAATTAAAGAAATTTAAGAATGAGGCAACTTTCCTCGGATCGTAACCTGCGGGTGTATTGTCAGGATCCGCTCTGCGAATAAAATATGTGATTTTCGCTCTGAGTTGATTCAGAGATAAATTTGAGCCTGATGTTTCTCCCCTGAATAGTTGACCACCCTTGAAGTCTGAAGTTCTATGAAGATAGACCTTTAGGCATTCTACTGGACATAGAGATGCATCTTCTTTCAGAGGGCAGATCCTCCAGGGACCCCACCTGTTGGTGGGTAACTCATTCTTGGCGAGAAACGTAGGATCCGGAAACAGGTTCAGTTCTTCCCCATCCAGGAACTGAACACGACCTGCCTCTCTCGAGAGGCTACAATCTCACTAACCCTGGCCCCGGACGCGAGTGCAAAATAGGAAAATAACTTTTTGTGACAAATCCTTTCACGCACACTCTTCATTGCTCAACAGAGAAGCGAAATGAAGAACTTGTCTAAAGACCATGAAATGGGCTTTGGAGGTGCTGAAGGTCTGAGCCTAGCACAGGCTTTCGGGACTTTATTAAAGATCTCGTTACCTAGGTCGACCTGGAAGGCATATAGAATGGGTCTTGTCAAAGCAGACTTACACGCTGAAATCGTGTTCGCTGCCAACCCTTGACCATGGAGGTGGGGAAAAAAGATAAGCAGAAGTCTGTCAAGATCTCCTGCGGAATCTTCGCCTTGACAAAAGGCCACCCATTTTCTCCAAGATGACTCATATTGCCTTCTAGTAGATTTGCATTTATATTCCTCAAGGAAGTCTATACTGGCTTTCGAAATCCCGAAACGCTTTCTCACCGCTAGGGAGAGAAAATCATGAACTGCAGGGTCCGGGTTTTCTGTAATGAAGCGCAGACAGTTGACTTCTGGACTCGCTGGGTCAGAACTGGATCTGGTAGTGGTACAAACTTCAGCTACAGTTCCAATGCCAGGAGGAACCACACGCTGTTCGGCCACTTGTGGGCCACTATTGCCGCTACCCTTTGAAGGATCTCAGTTTGTTGAGGACCCTCAACAGAAGGTTGTGAGGAGGGAACAGATAAATCTTGGACCATCTGTTCCAGTCGAGGGACATCGCGTCCACTGCTTCCGCTAAGGGGTCCTCGTACGGGGCACGTACAGGGGCAACTTCTTGTTGTCTTTCGTCGCAAAGAGGTCTATCTGCAGTTCTGGGACTGATTCAGAATGAAGGAGAATGATCCTGCGTCTAAGGACCATTCCGACTCTATCGGTGTGAACCTGGATAGAGCGTCCGTTGTCACATTGCGGACTCCTTGAAGGTGAACTGCCGACAGGTACCACTTCTTCTTCTCCGCCAATCGGAAGACGGCCAACATCACCTGGTTGAGAGGTGGTGACCTCGATCCTTGTCGATTCAAGTATCTTACAACTACCTCGCTGTCTATTACCACTTTATGTGGAACGAATGACGCGGGGAGACTTTCTTTAAGGTAAGGAGCACTGCCCTAGCTTCTAGAAAGTTTTATGAGAAAGGTCTTGAATAGCCTGGACCAAGTCCCCTGGACTTTTTTCCGATGAGAGTGACCTCCCCATCCCTCCTTTGAGGCGTCTGAGTGAATCGTCACCGACGGGGGAGGTGGCTGAAGAAGAACCTGACTTCTTTAGATGTCTGGCTTGGGACCAAGGCCTGAGAAGAGTACTTAGCCGAAGCGGCTGGTCTTCTCAGATCTCTTCACGCGTTTGATGCATAACTTCTCCAAACTCCGATTGCATCCTTTAGCTGTGCTCTTAGCACTGGGTCTGTCACCGAAGCAAACTGGAGAGAGCGCAGTACTCTCTCCTGCTCGTGTCTTGATATCCTTTCGGAATCTTGAAGTCGCTTGACAGAACCCGCTATCTCCTTCCTTTTCTTCGCCGGGGTGGAGAAACGGTGTGACAAAAGGTCCCAGTGGATCTTAGCCACTGGAACTTTTGAGATGGAGAAAGTCGAGACTTTTTCTGTTGATCTTGAAGCCTAGGTACTCTAGGAACTGGATCACTTGACTGGAAGCTTGCAAGCATTCTGTCTCGGATGCTGCCCACACCAACCAGTCGTCCAGGTAGGCTACTACCTGAATTCCCTTTAGGCGAAATTGTTTGAGAGCTACGCTCGCAAGCTTCGTAAAAATCTTTGGGGCTATGTTTAGCCCGAATGGCATGGCTCCGAAGGCGTATAGTCTTCGTTGTAGCCTGAACCCTAGGTAGGGGGAGAGTCGATGGCTAATTGGAATGTGCCAGTAGGCGTCTGACAAGTCTATAGAGACGGAATATGCCCTCTTGGTCAGTAAGGTCGTTATGTGTTGCAGTGTTAGCATTTTGAATTTGCAATTCACTATGAACTTGTTAAGTGGCGACAAGTCCAGAATGACTCTGAGCTTTTCCGAGTCTTTCTGGAACACAAAACAGCCTCCCTTAGAAATTGATGGGCTTCACCCTTTTTCTCCAACCGTTCTTGAACGTACTCCTCCATAACGGGGGTGGAGTGTTGGAAAAACCGAAGGTACGGGGGTGGAGTGCTGTACCAGCTCCCGCCCAGTCCATTCTTGAGTAGGCTGTGGGCCCAGGGATCGAAGGTCCACCGATCCCGAAATTTCAGAAGTCTCCCTCCTACCGGTATCACCTCACTTGGACTGCCGTCCTGAGGTCTTGCCTTCCTGACCACGACCACCCCTGAATCCCCTTCCCCTTGAGGGGCGTCTAGACGAGCCTCTGGCTGTTCCTCTAGGCTTTGCTCGAAAGGAAGTAGACTGCCCTTCGAACGCTGGGGTGAATGCCGTGGACTGTGTCGACACGGCCTGGGGTACCCACTGAAAGGTGGTCGGGGTTTGTGCCATGATCTGGGGCACTGGGGGCAATGGCAATTGCAGTTGCTGTCTAAGAGGCTTGGCTGGCCGAGACGGTAGCCTAGTCCTCATAGTCTTCCTCTTTGGTTGAGGACCCTCATCCGGGGAAGACTTTCTTTTGATAGCCAGGCCCCACTTCTGGAGAAGGTTTCTATTCTCCAAGGCGGCTTTATCAAAAACTTCTTTGACCAAGTCGGTAGGGAAAAAGGTCTTTTCCCCAAATGTTGGAGGAGATTAGTTTCTTTAGCTCGTGCCTCACCGTAGCCGAGGTAAACACGAACTCCCTACAAGCTCTCCTTGCCTTGACGAAGCCATAAAGGTCCTTCGTCACTGTGGCCAGATGAGGCTTGGCCACTACCATGAACATTTCATGGACCTTGGGGTCACTTGCCATCGTCTCGAGAGTAGTCTGAAGAGACATTGAGGCAGTCAGTCTTTCTTTTGTATCGAACTCCCTTCGCAAAAGAAAGTCAGACAGCTTAGGGAGGTCCTTGCCGAACTGACGTCCGGCAATATCAGCCTCCAACTTTCCCACTGAGAACGTAAGATGGACGTCCTTCCAGTCTTTGTGGTCCATAGGCAGGGCCAGCGACAAGGGTTTACACTCCTCTAGGGAGGGGCAAGACTTGCCGGCCTCTATTGCTTTTAGTACAGCCAGAAACCCTTTCTGTAAAAGGGGGAAGGCTCTAGTAGGCGAGGACACAAAGGAAGGGAGCTTCCTATTCAATGCAGCTACCTTTGAGTTAGAGAAGCCCCTCTCTTTCATCGAGGATGAAAGTAGAGCTTGAGCCTTAGCATGGTCCATCACTATGACCTCCTTCGGCTCTGTCTCCTCCTTTGAAGCTGGTTCCTTCCTCAGTCGGACATAACAGTCCGGATATGATGCCTTGCTGGGCCAGAATTCCACCCTCCAGGGGAACTGAACCCAGCTTATCCGAGATGACGATCTTTCCAGTCGTCATCGGCATGTGCTCAGCATACCTCCATGGGTTAGCATCTGAGCACAAGGGAATGTCTTTCACATTGACCTTTTTCTGGGGCCCATGTGATTCTGCAAGGCACTGCATTCGCAGTTCCATTGCAGCCGCCTTCTCCTGATTCTCCTTCTGCATTTGTTGGATCATTCCAACAATAGAAGAGAGGGCCTGTCCCAGCTCTACTGGGAGACCGGCCGATGTAGAGGGGCTTGAACTTCATCCTGGGCTTCTGCCAGGAGGTCTTCCTCCTGACACCCGTCCACATCAGATATCCTGTCATTTAGCTGGATGTCTTGCATCGTGACCGCGACTTCAGCATCCACCTGGATCTGAACTTAGGGGATCTCCTCTTGAGGCTGGGGAATCACTGCATCAGCTGATGCCTTAGGGAAAAGATACGCCCTCATCTTCTCACTTGGAAGATAAGGGCCAGAAGTGTTCTTTTGGAAGCCCCTTACCCAGGTACGAAGCTTCTTCCTAGCTATTTAAATGTCTCATTAATCAGGTTAGTGCACACAGTACATACCTGAGGGTCCCAAAACCGGAGATCATCCTTGGAGACAGCGTATGCTGCGTGTCTCCTACAAAACTCATGTCCGCAGAGGTTCTTGCTGCTGACATTGCAGAAAGCACTTCCCCACTTCGGAGTGTCCTTCTGTAAAGAGAAGAAATTTCCATGAGTATCAAGTGAACTATGTATCACTGGATATGCATAGTATAGCATAACAATTCAGAAAGGAAAGACACACACTTGTGTTTCCCTCACAACCCATTATTGCAGCCTTCCAGATAATAAAATCAAAATGGTTTATCTCTTCTAGAGTAACCAATGCAAGGTTTCCAGAGGAAACAGGTGGAGCTCACACCTAGGCAATGATTTTAAAATCCTGGATAATAG
>NC_090725.1:198037158-198044658 GCF_036898095.1 Palaemon carinicauda
TTAAGGACAGGACTTAGGCAATCTCCAAACTGTATAGGATTTCTGCCTCTGACCCTCGTTTTAGCGACGCCAGGGCGATTTATCCTGAAAATGAGTGTTTTTCAAATTCTATCTCCTCCCTTGATAATTAATATGAAGACTGGGATTACTACCCAATATGTACCTGAAGTATGAAACAAAAATTTAAAAAAAGGGCAACATTTAATTGTTTTATAATGTCTCTCTAAGTTATATATTGAATTTCAATGTTATTTCTTTAAAACTAAGGGAGAAGATAGAATATAAAGGTCAATAAGTATAGTTTTGAGATAGGAGCGTTCAAAGTTTTTCTTTGTATTTTTACAAAGACAATATTAATAAATACTGATTATTATGAATCTTATGACCCTTTTTGCATATTAATAAACCAAAACTAAGCCATTTATCATAATTTATTCTTAAAGGAATATCCCTTTGCTCAATATCTTGCTTATTTAGGAGAGACGGTCGCTCCTTCATCATATCTCTCCTTCACCAACTCCGTTAATTTCCCCAATATTACCCACTTCTGAACTATTATTATAGCAAATTTTCTTCTTCTTTATGTTAGCGAGATGTTGATATTAGGTTTCCCTTTTTGGCATGAGCAAATTTTTGCCCAATCCGAGAAAAACCAACGTTAAAATGAGTGAATGTCAGAGGTCAAACTGAAACATGTACTCTCTATGAGGTTTGTGGTAGAACTGAAAGAAGAGTGTAATATCATTGTAATGCATCCTCTTGTAACTCATAGAATCTATACAGATGCCATGGTCACAATTTGCTTTACAATAAAATGTAATAATTACAAAAATTCACGAAAACAGAAGAAATACTACATTTTCACATAGGAAATTTATTTTTTTATTTTATTGAGTAACTCTTACTAATTACCCTGTAACTATGAAAGTAAGAGGAATTTTGACAAATTATTTTTTATACACATTTTCCATTGTCATACGAAGCTCAGTGAATTGTTTCAGAATTTTGGGGTTTTCTTCCTATTCACCCACACATTGGCATTCCGGCTGGGCTCCATAGGCTCTAAAGCCTACAGTGGACATATATCTAGGTTTGAATAGTTTGAAACCATCTATAATTAATCTCGTGCAAACACTCTTTGTTGGCTGCATAATATGTGGAAATTCTCTTCGATATTTTGGACATACGGTTCTGATAACTTGATGGGTTATTGTAAATATTTTAAACTCAATTCTCGCCTTAATAAGCAGCCAGTGTAAATCAATTAGCAGAGGAGCGATCCTTTCTCGGGGTGGGACACCTTTTATCAGTCTTGCTCCTTTGTTTATTATGTTTTATAATTTCTTAAATTGCCCATTTCGTAAACTGTAATAGATAGAGTTACAGTGGTCAATACTGGTAATAACACAGTTTATCACAAGTTTCTTTACAGAATGTTCATCCAGGTACATCTTAATAAAAGAAATATTTCTAAACTGAAAACCAACAGTTGTTACTACAATTGGTCATTGAATATCGAATTAAAGTCAAGAGAGACGTCTAGATCAAACACTTTACTAGATATCGGGACACAGTTGTTATTTATGTTTATTTTAATATCACACAAGTTTGTTACGAGGTTTATCTTTCCAACCACCATAAACTCAGTTTTACTTTCTTTCAATACTGGTAATAACACAGTTTATCACAAGTTTCTTTACAGAATGTTCATCCAGGTACATCTTAATAAAAGAAATATTTCTAAAATGAAAACCAACAGTTGTTACTACAATTGGTCATTGAATATCGAATTAAAGTCAAGAGAGACGTCTAGATCAAACACTTTACTAGATATCGGGACACAGTTGTTATTTATGTTTATTTTAATATCACACAAGTTTGTTACGAGGTTTATCTTTCCAACCACCATAAACTCAGTTTTACTTTCTTTCAATACTGGTAATAACACAGTTTATCACAAGTTTCTTTACAGAATGTTCATCCAGGTACATCTTAATAAAAGAAATATTTCTAAACTGAAAACCAACAGTTGTTACTACAATTGGTCATTGAATATCGAATTAAAGTCAAGAGAGACGTCTAGATCAAACACTTTACTAGATATCGGGACACAGTTGTTATTTATGTTTATTTTAATATCACACAAGTTTGTTACGAGGTTTATCTTTCCAACCACCATAAACTCAGTTTTACTTTCTTTCAATACTGGTAATAACACAGTTTATCACAAGTTTCTTTACAGAATGTTCATCCAGGTACATCTTAATAAAAGAAATATTTCTAAAATGAAAACCAACAGTTGTTACTACAATTGGTCATTGAATATCGAATTAAAGTCAAGAGAGACGTCTAGATCAAACACTTTACTAGATATCGGGACACAGTTGTTATTTATGTTTATTTTAATATCACACAAGTTTGTTACGAGGTTTATCTTTCCAACCACCATAAACTCAGTTTTACTTTCTTTCAATACTGGTAATAACACAGTTTATCACAAGTTTCTTTACAGAATGTTCATCCAGGTACATCTTAATAAAAGAAATATTTCTAAAATGAAAACCAACAGTTGTTACTACAATTGGTCATTGAATATCGAATTAAAGTCAAGAGAGACGTCTAGATCAAACACTTTACTAGATATCGGGACACAGTTGTTATTTATGTTTATTTTAATATCACACAAGTTTGTTACGAGGTTTATCTTTCCAACCACCATAAACTCAGTTTTACTTTCTTTCAATACTGGTAATAACACAGTTTATCACAAGTTTCTTTACAGAATGTTCATCCAGGTACATCTTAATAAAAGAAATATTTCTAAAATGAAAACCAACAGTTGTTACTACAATTGGTCATTGAATATCGAATTAAAGTCAAGAGAGACGTCTAGATCAAACACTTTACTAGATATCGGGACACAGTTGTTATTTATGTTTATTTTAATATCACACAAGTTTGTTACGAGGTTTATCTTTCCAACCACCATAAACTCAGTTTTTTTTTCTTTCAATACTGGTAATAACACAGTTTATCACAAGTTTCTTTACAGAATGTTCATCCAGGTACATCTTAATAAAAGAAATATTTCTAAAATGAAAACCAACAGTTGTTACTACAATTGGTCATTGAATATCGAATTAAAGTCAAGAGAGACGTCTAGATCAAACACTTTACTAGATATCGGGACACAGTTGTTATTTATGTTTATTTTAATATCACACAAGTTTGTTACGAGGTTTATCTTTCCAACCACCATAAACTCAGTTTTACTTTCTTTTAATTTTAGTTGTTTGATTATCAACCATTCCCTTAACACTGGTCAGAATTCGGTTCAGAGTTTCAGAAGTGTCGTCTATACCATTTTTGGAGAAGTATAATTGTGTATCATCTGCAAACAGTTTGAGCTTCACTCCATGTCTTTGTCGTATTTTATACAGACCAATAGTATACATACATAATAAGATTTGGCCCAGTATACTCCCCTGAGGTACCCCTCTGTTTGAAGGTTCACATGATGAATAGCAGTTTCCAATTTTCACACAACAATTTCTGTCAACCAAGTAGTCTTTCGGGTGTTCAAAAGCTTGATCTTAAATACCGATGGTCCATATATCATTTAGTAGTAGTTCATGCAAAAATGGCATCAAAAGCATCACTAAGATCAAGTAATAATAAAATACCAAATTTGTTTTGATCCATCATTTCCAGCATATTATTTACAACAGGACAGATAGCTGTCTCCGTAGAGTATAATTTTCTGTAAGCAGACTGGTTGTCTGGTAAAGCTTCTATTTCTTCTGACTAATTAGTTGTTCAAGAACTACGTATTTTGGCACCTTTGAAACAAGGGATGGACTCTAAACAGGTCTATACGAGCTTAATTCTTGATAATCTAGAGCCGTTTTCAGAACTGGCGTGGCTATAGCAATTTTCTCAGATTTGGGAAACGCACTCGGCGATGCTTGTTTTTGCTATTCTCGTAATTATATCAGCAAGATTTGAAAAGTCTTCCTCCAGTCACTTCAGATATTGGCATTGAATTGATCACACAGTTTGTTTTCTTTTCTCTCTTTATAATCTTGGTGATATCATCGTGTGTTATATTATTGAATCTCGTTAATTTTATCTGTGTATCTGATGTAGCTTTAATCTAATCTGAAATATTTGGAAAATTTTTATTGAAAATTCTAGAAAATTATTCGCTAGTTCCTGGTCATTGTACCTCTCTGGTAAGCCTTTTTCATTCACTGTTCACATTATACCATTCAGGAGACGATATAACTTATTCATATCTGTTGCTGCTTCTCATGTCTTTCTCTTATAGTATTCACTTTTTTCCTTCTTTAAAGGTAATAATATTGACCCATTGCAGTTTTATATTCTACCCACGTATTTTCAGTTTTTAACCGATTCCTCTTTCTTTCTTTAAGTGTTTTCCTTCTTTTTCTCTAAAGAAAGACTTTAGAGAAAACAAGTATAGTCTTTTCCATCTGTGGACACGTGGTATCATATTCACTTTTACTCACCCTATTATATATGGTCACAAGGCAGTCAACACACAGTGCCCAACAAACAGTGGTTGTCGGGATCGCAGGAAATACTGATAGCATCATTCATTTTCTTTTGAACTTCTTCAATAAGTTCAAAAGGAGAGAAGTTTGATTTATGACTAAAGTTTATTTTCTTCACCACTGCGTGTTTCAGTAAAGGTAGTCTAAACAAAATAAGTTTGTGCAATGGAGAGATAGTGCACGTCTCCTCTACATTTATATCAGATACAATGTTATTCATTCCATCACGTAAAACTAGGTCCTACGTATGCCCAAATTAGTTGCATATTCAACATTATTCACCATTTGATATGCGTCATCCATCCGAATATTTTTCTCCATAACAATCATCTAAATGACAGGGATTTCTTCAAACAAGATACCAGTATTTATTCTCGGAGGTTGTGAACAGTTCCAATGTATTTTTTTTTTCTTTTGTGCATTAAGTTTTTACCCATACACTTGTTCTTTTTAACATCTTGAGATTTCAGTAACCCTTATGAATGGAAAGCCCGAGCTCCCACCAGACCTGCCCTCTCTCAGAATATGAAAGAAAGCGTGTGCATAAGGGGTCATTTAAGCGATCTTAGCCCTGTCAAAGTTTCAACCATATTTCAGATAATGCTAGTGTATCCAAATATTTCTTATTTATCAATTCTCAAATTTGGATAGTTTTATCACTAATAGATTGTATATTTATATAGGCACAGTTTATGATATCCTTAGTATCCATGGTCAGTATTTTCTGCTAGTCTTTTCAATTCCAAATCATAAGCTTTACAATCTCTTCAATTTAGTGTGTGGGTATTTTCTCTGTTTTACTCAGTGCAGTTCATACATTTTTCATGTTGTGAATTACATTCTTTGGTGAAATGTTTTACTCAACATTTCCCGCAGACTTTATCCGCAGTTTTGAACTAGCAATCATTTTCAAAATGTCCTTACCTCTGACAGTGGTAGCAGGTGATCGCATGGTACCTATCGCGCATGTTATAAGTACCTCATTGCAACAAAACTTTAGCGCCATTATCATGAATAGTCCTCCGAACTTCAGGATCATATTTCAACAAGTAGTGGGTAATACCACCTGCAGCACTATTATTGAATGCCAGACTTATCGTCTCTTCTCTGTTATGGATATGCTTTAGGTAACTATTTCTTCGGCTCAAAGCATTTACTATTTCATCCTCATTATCGTGTACATCGCAAATCATTATTTTAGGTTTTAGTTTTCCACTTTCCCTTGTCTTGGTGTCGGCAATTATTGTTTGAATCTTGTTTGCTGCTCCCTCTCTGATCTTTTCGTCAGCAAAGTTTACAACAACATTTCCATTTGAAGGTGACCTAGTATTAAGGGTATGCACACAATTCATCGAAAGACAATTGGTAGAATGACAACTCTTCGAATGACAATTCGTCGAAATGACAATTCGTTGAACTGACAATTCGCCGAAATGACAGTTGGTGGAAATGAATATCTTGAAATAATTTCTGTTTTTAAGTATCTAATCATTGATAGCATGGCTGTTCAAGAATAGTTAGCAGAATGATATGGTAGCTTGAAACAATTTCTGTTCTTAAGTCTCTAATATTATACATTTCACTATCGCCCATGGGCAAAATGTAATTCATCAAGACTGAGCGAGGTGCTAGAATACTGGTGCATGAAGGTTTTGCTTACACAATTGATAAGGAACATTGTGATAAAACATACTGGAGATGTGAAAAATAGAGTGAGTATAGAGCAAAATTACAAACTATTAATGATATGATTCCATGAAATTCTTCCCAGCATCTATCCGCCAAACGATACTCGAAATGCTACACAGAGGGGATATTATAATCACTTTCAAGTTTGCTAAGTCCTCATCACTGATGTTTGCCTCTGTAAACACCTCTTACATCCACACCTTATCCATCTTTTTCCGTCTTCCCTCGAAATTCCACATGGGTTGCAACCAGCCATGGTGTACTTGTTTTTTTTTTACTTTAGTCTCTCCATAACACTAGCTAATATTTTCACAGTTCCCTGAACGAAAATTTAAGCTGAAGCAGAACTCAGGGCAAATATTTGACAGAGAACCGTGATAACACGTTATCACTTCACAACTGTCAAGTCATGATTTTACAGTTTTTAATCTCTTTTCTGTGCACCATTTTTACCTAATACAAAATTAATTTGTAATTCTTGCCCATCACTTTTATGCGTTGCAAGATAATTTGGGCTGTGTTTTCAAAGGAAATAATCTAACATAGGATTTCTTTAGGTCTACTATGACTTACAAGAGTATAATTTTATTCAAAAAATAAGAGAATATGCAATTGTTAAAAATTTATTACTCAATGCATATGTATTGGTATCAATCCATAATTTTACTTTACAGATTGAATATCACATATTTTACATTTTAATTCCCGAAAACCTTTGTTAAATCTTAAAAAATCAAAAACTACCGTTGCTTAACTCAAAGAAATACATAAGAGCTTATGTGCTGCTATATACAGAGCAAAGGTTTGAATCATACAATTGGTTCTATCAAATGATTAAGCATCACATCATATCATAACAGCATGTTAAGTTATCGTTTAAGCTATTTTGTTGTTAGAGTGCGTGAATTTATCATAAAGCAGCTATACAGTGATTATACAGTAATTATGCAGTGGTGACACACAGTTAATGCAAATCAAACACAAAATTACATTAGGCTTAGTCATTAAAACTTCATTTCCTAAGAATAGTTCAATCACAATTAAAAAATTATATTATCTGAGATTAGTGATGTCGAAAAAACAGATATCAGAGAAAATTAAACTTAACTTTTATCTGTCTTCCTTTGGGGAGTCACAGCTGAATTTTCAGAGATGTGTATGCCTCTATCCCTAACTAAACTTTATGTACACAACCTAGGGTATGTTTTAAGACAAGTGTCGTCACGTGTTACATGAC
>NC_090725.1:198047158-198067158 GCF_036898095.1 Palaemon carinicauda
ATATAAATTGCTTTTGGTAAGTAAGGACTTGATTACAATAAATCAGTTATAGTTGTCCGATCCACCATCACGCTACGTGTCAGATCGTATGGATATCTTCATTATTTTGAACAGAAACAATACCGTAACTAACATCAGTATCTTATCTTAGTTACATTTTCTGCTAAACTGATTCTTATATGTATTATTTTCATCAACTATGTCTGTCCATTTCATAAATCATATGTCTTATTAACTGTATTGAATTATATGTTGTAATAATTACAAGATTCTGTAAGAGAATTTATATACTTTTCTCTCACTCCTGAATATTTGATTCCTATCACCCTTTCATTGTCAATCCCTCACCATGATATCTGGAACGCAAGTCGAATGCCTTTTTTTTTTTTTTTTACTAACTCATCTTTCCACAAAATGTATTAGATTTCACAATATTTTCTATTTTCTAGTTGTATAAATATATTTACTTTTTTATATAATTCAATGTAGAATATGTTTAATATTATTGATATATGTTATCAAGTCCATAACCTAGCGCCTAATGTAAAATATGGATTTCCTTCAATTTATTATAATTTTTTTATTCCTCCAAACCAGTAGAATTTTGAGAGATGTCCTCCAGAGTCTACACCAATCGTATTTACACCCGAATAGATTTTAAACATTCACATATAATATTTATATGAATTATTCTGTGCTTAGAATAATAATCATTTATGTATATTTTACTTCTGCTGTAGTGAAAGTTAAAATTACAAAAGCATAATTATGGAAAATATTTCAATTGTCAGGTATTGTGACCCTTTACCATTAACAATCAAAAAGAGTTGGTAAAGTCTTTTGTATACCTATAAAAGATGTAAATTATAAACTGTTTGTTAAGAAAACAAAAAATAGAAACTGGAGTGAAAATGAAAAATATTTATGCTGCGGTTTGTTATGTAAAATTCAGTATTAGTAATCATAAATGATTAGTGTTTTAAAAGAGGACGAATGCAGAAAAGAATCTTTTAATGAACAAACGTGCTTTAGTTCAAAGGATAGTGGGAAAAATCGGAAAGAAAAACAAATAACAATGACGGACGATAGAATAAAGAGTTAAGTGGGAATATATGTGTCAAGTAGTAAAGAGAGGTCTTTACATAGGCTGTGAAAAAACCACAATAGTCCAAATGAGGCAGATGTTTTGATTCGTTAGGGCTATTACGTTTTTCATCGAGAATATGAAATTTAATTGATGAAGTTGCATGGTAACAGGGAGAAGCGACAGAACGTCATGCGTCTTATTTTCACGTCTATTTCATGTCAGTTTTACATACTTTATTTGTGTTGCACCTCTTTATATTAGATTCTGTTCATGTTAGTTTAATCAGTTGCACGCCATATATTTTGTCTCTTCACCAGATAAATGCCCTGTTCCCTGTCAGTACACAAAAAAGAACACAATTTTCATATATTTGATGATATCTGCTTGTCAAAATGGCAGAGGATAACGTCGGCAAAAATTAAACTATACCTTCTATGGTATGGACTAATATAATCAGACTACAGTTACTAATTCATAAAAACCTCCATATATATATATATATATATATATATATATATATATATATATATATATATATATATATATATATATATATATATATATATAGGATAATACAATTATAATGGCCATCGAGTTTAGACTAAATTGTATGGATGGCTAACTCCACTGGTTATATTATTATCCTTGAGACTATAATTTACAATTAAGCTGCAGAATAAGGATACCTTCAGAAAATTTTATAATGGTAGACAACTGATGTT
Source organism: Palaemon carinicauda (assembly GCF_036898095.1). Lineage (NCBI taxonomy): Eukaryota > Metazoa > Arthropoda > Malacostraca > Decapoda > Palaemonidae > Palaemon > Palaemon carinicauda. The sequence continues at coordinate 198,048,968 of NC_090725.1, forward strand.
ATATTAACCTTGTAAAAACCGTTCCCTAGCGTCTCACAGCAATAATCTGAAAACTAAACGGACATACAGCAAACACAAACGTCAAAGATAATTTTTGTTATTACAGTAACTACTGCATGTTTTCTTTAAATTATAAATAATTTCTAATCAAGAATGTTGCACATTTCAATTCAGAAGATTTAAAAGGTTTTGTCCCTGTAAATGAAATATATTACAGAGTTTACTAGGTGTGCAGAAATCCACCTGAATTATGATGATGTACCTTTTTAGATGTAAACATTTCCGTTTATCTTTCTGTTCTCAAGGATTTACTTTGTCAGATTTCTGTGTATAAAAATCAGTTAATCACAAGTAGCATTTCCGTCCAAACCATGACCAAAACCTGGTTTGACCAAAGATATCTGACACCGCCAAATCTCCTGAGTAAATCACCACTGTTGCCTCCATCCACTTATCTCATTCACCATACACAACCTAAGGTCCTGCACTCCTAGAATAGAAACAAAATTCAGATATATGAAGATCACATCATCTTAAAAAGGTGGCACTGTACTCGAATTCCTTCCCAACGAAGTCTTCGAACAGATTATAGAGTGCCTAGCAGAGCCAGACACCACCTACATATATGAGACTCTGAAGGCCAGACTAAGGTCATTCTTTATTATGCCCCCAGCTCTCAGAGCAAGAAAGCTTCTGGACAACATAGGAATGGTAATAGATCAACAGCCCTCACACGTCTACAAGAAAATCTGATGACTAGTAATATTACAGATTAGTTATGCATAATAAGAGAAAACACTGGACTATGTGTGTGAAATATTCCTGAAAATGTACCCGAATAAAAATGTCGTGGAAATTCCACACACACCCACCATGCTCCTGAACGATATCCAACTAATGGTAGATCAGGTTCCACTGGCCCAGACATCAACAAAACCTAGATTCTCCAGCTGCACCCGTACACCATTCAGGGAACCACAAGCGTCTTATCAAGCAACCGCCACACCAAACAATACAACCAGTCAAATCAATTGACCTTTGTTTCATCCATTTGAAATTTGGGAGTGAAGCTCAAAAATGTGAGCAAGGGTGCGTGATGTCAAGTAATATACAACAGGGTTGCAGCAAAGGCCCAACCAACTAACTGTCCGCTATGGCCAGATTAGTTACCTCATACAGGGAAACAAGTCTGTCTTTCTTTGTCTTTCTTTCAGAAAACAAAAAAGAGGCCCTATATGTTTCTAAAGGATGAGAAATATGACCCGAAATTCCTCATCGATATGGGCGTATACAAATTGTTCGTCCTAGCTACCCCGAACAAACGATTGAATACAGCACCCACATCTTTCATGTGTCTACTGCAAACAGCACATCATTAAAAATATATGAAACCAGAAAAAACATGGAAGTAAAGTTTATCGGAAAACCATACAGTTGGACATTCATCACAGCAGACATTACTTTTGCACTACTCAAGGTAGATATCCTAAAGGCACATGACTCGCTGGAAGATGTAACTAGACAGTAACTCATCCAGAGAGATGCCCCTATACCCCCCATCACTCTAAGTGCAGCAGGAAGCTTCTTGCTAGGAACAGAAATTTCACATCTTCTCCAGGAATTTTCCAAAGTGATCAAGAACAACCTCTGGCATGACGTCATGCACTCTACAAAACACCCAATCAAGTATCAGATTGTCCCAGAGGTACCCCTAGTGCATGAACATTTCAGACAGCTGGTTCCAGTCAAGTTAGTCCACGCAAAGCAATTATTCCATGACATGGAAGAGGCAGAGCTCTGCCATAAAGCCTCTAGTTTAAGGAGGTCTAAAGAAGATGGTAAGTGGTGGTCTTGTGGGGACTGTTGACGATTTAATGTTCAAACATTACCAGATGACAAGCACCCTCAATCTTACATTATGAACATAAGTATCCAGCTAAATAGGGGTAAGAATATTCTCGAAAATCGATCTCCGGAAGGGTTATTATTAAGTCCCAGTAGAAAAAGAGAACGCAGAAAAGACAGGAATTATCACTCCCTTCTGGACATATACTGTTAATTACAGTTGTTTTGGCCTTCAAAGCCACAGAATCCACCTTTCAGTACTTTATGGATGACGTCCCTGAAAAATTACCCTGCTGAGTTGTTTATGTCAACAGCATCCTGAGTTTCAGTCTCAACTATGAAATGTAGATGAAGGACGTAAAGCAAATCCTCAAGAAGCTTGGAGAAAATGTGCTGATTTCCCGACAAGATAAATATGAATGGATGAAACTACTTTAGAATTTAGAGGTATTGAAATAAATCACGAAGGTGTTAAACCCCTCCCAACGAAGTTCCAAGCCATTGGCGATTTCCCAGGGCTAGGAAACATTAAAGCACTGCAAATGTTTTCTGGCATGATTAATTATATCCAACCTGGCAAGAGTCATACCTCCTTAATAGGAATGCTTAATAGGAATAACCAAAATATTTTACTGGTCAGATAAGCAAGAAACGGCATTTCAAGAAGCCAAAAAACCCCTAGTTATGTTGCAAAGCTAGTATTTTTCTCTCCAATAGGTCCCTAACAATGATCACGGATGCAAGTGGCACATAAATGGGTGAAGTACTCGAGCAGGATACAAACAATGGCCACAAACTGCTACCATTTCTTAGGAAAAAGTTAACTTCAGCGGAATATAGATATTCCACCTTTGACAGATAACTACTAGTAGTCCCCAGTGCCATTTGGCTTTTCAGACAGATGCTCAAGGGATAACAATTCGTAGTGTAAACAGATCATAAGTCCTTCAATCATATTTTTATAAAAAGGCAAATTGCTGGTCAGCATATTAGCAGCAGCAGTTATCACCAATCACCAAGTACCACTGCAACATCAGGTATTAGAAGTGCTCTTCCAACAACGTCACCTATGCCTTTTCCGGAAACATCATTAACGCCATCCAAGTTAGGATATAATACCCTGAGATAGCAGCAAACCAGATGGATAACAAAGACCAACAGCGCCCCATATAGGAAAATCCCAACGACCTTTTGAGCAGGAATTTCGTCATAGATGATGGAAAGACAACCATTGTCTGTGAGATGAGTACCAGACGTCTTCACTGTTATCTTCCACTGGTTTTGAACCTCACCCATAATTTGTCACACATTTTAGGTCACTCCACAAGCCTCATACAAGCTATGCGATACATTTGGAGGGCAATAAAGTCCGACAACAAGAAATATGGGCAACAAATGTCTTCCTTGTCAGACATTAAATATCATAAGTCACAGAGAATCTGGAATAGAGGCATTCAGGACAAAAGAACGCCAACTAACACATATTCACACCGATGTTTTGGGACTCCTACTCTACCACAACGGATATAAGTACCTTTTCAACATCATCAACTCGTTTACCAGATGGCCCAAGGTAACTCCTGTCTAACAACAAATGTCAGAAAGCTGTGCAAAAGCTCTAATCAACTGGGTAAGTAATCACAGAGCTTCCCAATACATAATCAGTGAAAGGGGGACTAATTTCACGAAAGCCATATGGAGTTCCCTCGCCGCCAGCCTCACGACAGAATTAAACAATACGGTGGAGAAAAATCCAGAAGTCAATGGCATGGTTAAGCATCCCCCACCCCTCCCTTAAATTAACGCTCACCATCAAATTTCAGGATAGAATGGTGAAAAAAAGGCTTTACTAAATCAGCCCTCAAAGATTCACCTGCGGAGGAACTTTACGGTCAATCATTATTGATACTTACAGATGTATTCCATGATCTAACTGAACTCATCGTCCCCTCCGATGTCCAGTTCAATAGAATAAATTCCTCCACCACGAAAAACATACACCTCAACATTCAAATCCTGCGTCCCCCGCATAACTAGAACGTACCAATGTGCGTTGGTTAGAGTACATTCACATCGAAATCCAGTGTCACTTGCATAATCTGGACGTATCTTATAATCCAGCGAAAACAGAAGTATTATGAAATGTCAGTAGAAGGCTCAACTACCTTGGTATTAATATCAGGCTTAAGCCAGAATATACCCCAGCCTCAGAGGATGCTTCAGCTACCTTGGCCTTTTTTTTTTGGGGGGGGGGGGGATATTCTGGTCACAAAATTGCAACTTCTTGTCAACGGTATGAAAACGGACTTACAACAAACACGACAAAGCCCCCCCCCCAAAAAAAAAAAAAAAAAATATTTCAGGAACTGCGGTCATTATTCTTTTAGGCATAAGCAATATCTGATATAGAACCTTATATGGCTTGAATTCAGATGATTCAAATGTTTATGTTCCTGTATATAAAATGTATTTCAAGCATTTACCAGTATTGTAATTCTGTACTTTTTATGTGTTTCCTTCTACCTTACCGCTCTCAAGGAGTGGTTATATGTCAGATTTATGTGTAAATAAATAAATTATTACCAGCTTGCGTATCTGTCTAAACCATGACCAGCAAATGTCATTCAGGGAATATTAAATAAATTATGATTATATCAGTTCTCAGGTTTCTTGACTGAATCATTTGTAAAAATAGAAACTTACATATATATCCTTACATACAAATTATAATCAATTCTATGACCGACTCAGTAAACTAAAGTTTTTTTTTTATTGAATAAACACATATAGGATTTGTCAGTATAAGGCATTGTCAATTATCTACTTCACGACCAAATAGCGAGCTGAACATATTTTAGAGTTGTTTGTACTTTTCCCTCTCCTACCCCAATCATCACGCACAGATGTATAAATAACCATTCTTATTATGCTAGTGTGCATTCATGTGCCCATTCTCTCTCTCTCTCTCTCTCTCTCTCTCTCTCTCTCTCTCTCTCTCTCTCTCTCTCTCTCTCTCTCTCTCTCTCTCTCTCTCTCTTTTAATCGAAAACAATTATCTTCAAGCTAGAATAATAATGGGTATTTCTTTGTTTTTTTTCACGGAGAAATTAATGAAATATTTCCCTTTCATTTTCATTGTTGTTATTCTCCTCTAGAAGGCTTTAGTATAATGAAGCCCATTAGGCCTACAATTAGACTTCACTTTGGGATATGGGACGTAGGACCTTCACAATGCATCAGAATCTATATAGCATTAGGGGAAACTCTTAACGTTCACATAATTTTCGTGGCCTTGGTTTAGTTATTTATTTGTTTATTTTTTCTGTATGTTAATGTTTTTTTTTTATCTTCATATCAGTGTAAATAATTTTTAGCTTCATGTCAAGTACGTGAAAAAAAATAATTATTTTCCTTATGAAATGATGTCAAAATTCACAAGCTAATGAAATTATGAGTGAGGTACAGACATACATTTTAATTATTTATTGGGTTCTTGTACCAATTATTAGACTTGACAACTACCCCACAGTGTCTACCCTACAATGTTTCTCGTAAAAATATGCTCATTATCAGAAGTTAATTATGAAGATGATCATATACGTAATAAAGATATCAAATAAACATTACTCGCATAATAATCTTCACCAGTGGTTTAAAAATTATATATATATATATATATATATATATATATATATATATATATATATATATATATATATATATATATATATATATACCAAGGCATTTCCCCCAATTTTGGGGGGTAGCCGACATCAACAAATGAAACAAGACAAAAAGGGGACCTCTACTCTCTACGTTCCTCCCAGCATGACAAGGGACTCAGCCGAGTTCAGCTGGTACTGCTAGGGTGCCACAGCCCACCCTCCCCCGTTATCCACCACAGATGAAGCTTCATAATGCTGAATTCCCTACTGCTACTACCTCCGTGGTCATCTAAGGCACCGAAGGAAGCAGCAGGGCCTACCGGAACTGCGTCACAATCGCTCGCCATTCATTCCTATTTCTAGCACGGCACCGGAGGAAGCAGCAGGGCCTACCGGAACTGCGTCACAATCGCTCGCCATTCATTCCTATTTCTAGCACGCTCTCCTGCCTCTCTCACATCTATCCTCCTATCACCCAGAGCTTTGTTCACTAAATCCATCCATAATATATATATATATATATATATATATATATATATATATATATATATATATATATATATATATACAAGCAATATACATTACTTTCCTGGAATAAGCTCAATTTAAGTATTTAACTATTTATTGACAGAGACATGCAAATAAGCATAAACATGAAATCTATTTATCCCTACCGTATTTTTAGAAATCTTATGATATCCGATAAAATGTTAAAAGTAGAGAAATGAATCGTAAAAAACCCCATGTATATTTTTTTCCTAATAATGATTTACCAAATAATGAACAAATAAAAAGAGTATACGAAATTTCCACCACAGTTAGATCTTAGGCCATGGCGATCCCATTAGGGTTTGGAGATGATCCAATACTGGATTCGGATCTACAATCCGGATTTGCATTTTTCACAATTAGATTACATGTAACCAGTTTTTTAAGCTTATGTTCATTTGGGTTGAGTTTACCTCTAATTGTCGTAGCAAAGAAAGATCATCTCATCTTATGTCTATTTTATGAATGGTTTAATATTATCGCCCGCCGTGCGCGTTGATTTTTCATACTAATAGCTGCCCATCTAAGAAAATAGGTTCAGTTGTTTTAAATTTGATTTTTTAGGAAATTTATGGAATTTCTACTACGTGAAAAATCCTGCCTCTTCTCATCCTATTTGCAAACTCGGCTAATATATATATATATATATATATATATATATATATATATATATATATATATATATATATATATATATATATATAGTATCACCTTTAGTACACCTAGCAGAGTTGAATCTTTTAAAATAATTTAAACCTTTAATCCCTGTTTGATTACTTGAACTCTAAGGTACTGCTCTGAATGTCTATCACCTAGAGGTTTTTTTTTTTTTTTTTTTTTTCGATAGTTCGTTACCTGTTTTTTTATCTTTCTTTTGTGTGTGTGTGTGTGTTTAAACCCAGTGTAGCGTTTCCAAAGACTATTTTCCATGGGTCAGAGTATTTGACATAATGGTCTTTGATATAATGGAATTTATGTAGCATCACATGGTTGTCCCTGGTTCGATAGAAATTCGATCCCATTTTTCATCATCTATAATTCATAATTCCTTAATGATCGTATCATCAATTTTTCTGCGTGGTTACGAAAGTCTTAAAAACGTTGGTCACTTTCTTGTGGAAAGTAGTCAACGTTGGCGAGCATCCACTTTCTAATTCATAATTGGAAAGAGAGGACCGAGAGATAAATGTTAAGTTTGTATATTTCCCTTATTAGCAAAAATGTTTATAATAAAGTATTGTACAAATTTATTGCTCTTAGTCTACTTTTTTCATGCCAGACTAGACTACCTTTGTATTTTTATCAACTCTTCTTGCTATCAATCTTATGATGTTAACTGATCCTTCCATCGTTTCACATGGTCGTCGGCTATCTTTTGCCTAGCTCAAATCTAAGTAGTTTCTGTTATCCTTATCTAACAGTCATAACAAGGTAATCATAGACAATGGCGTTGCCTTAGATCCATAAGGCAGGACTCATTTAGAACAAATTTGTCATATACGTTAACTAGGCAAAATGTTTTATTTTCCACTACCATGTGTAATAATTTGATAAATAAGCCTTCAAGAACTTTACGTTTTCCGTTCAATTGCCTCAGCAAAATGATTTGTTGTGATATTATATTCATCGTAAGGTTTTACTTCCCAACAATTTACATTGTTTATTTCTCAAATTCTATTGCTTTTTAATGTTCCTTAATACGCAAGTCCAGAATTATCCTAGTTCACCCACGCAGGACATGTTACATGCAGAGCTATTGATACCGGGTTCTTTGTTTTCTTCTTTATTCTTTTCCTCTTAGTATTGAAATAAAAGTTGGAATCACAATCCTCCTCTTCCTATTGGCTAGTAATTTCTATCAATTACATATAATATGGTAGCTTTTTTTAAGGCTCTACCCTCTATATTCACTTTTTCATGTTACGGTATGAAAATCCCTTTTCCTTTCCTAATATTTTCGTTAATTACGTTCTCTAGGCTAGTAAGTTGAAAAAGAGATCATAGGTATGTTTCTTCTTATCGTAAACAAAAACATGAATATTTGAATATGTAGAAATTTAACATTATTATTATTTTTATTATTATTATTATCAATATTACGGTAGTAGTAGTAGTAGTAGTAGTAGAGTAGTAGTAGGGTGCCAGAGTCAGGATGATGATAGTAACACCAAACTCTTACAAAGGGATAACCTGGATCTCTTCTGCTGCTCTGCGCTCCTATGGGTGTATATATATTAACTCAATAACTTCTAGATTATTCTAAATAGATTTTTCTAGTGGCGGTGGGGGGGGGGCAAGGCTTAGCGGCGTAAGGTTGCCAACGTGACAAAAAGGTAACCCTCTCTAAGGTACACACACACACACACACACACACACACATATATATATATATATATATATATATATATATATATATATATATATATATATCTCTCTCTCTCTCTCTCTCTCTCTCTCTCTCTCTCTCTCTCTCTCTCTCTCTCTCTCTATATATATATATATATATATATATATATATATATATATATATATATATATATATATATATATATCTATATATATGTGTGTGTGTGTGTAAGTGTATTTGTGTTGTGTTTGCATGTAATCTAGTCATTGATTATATAAGCAAGCGCATGCACGTTTTCGACTCCTAGTTTCAATCACCTTTTATTAACAAACATCGCTTTTGTGTATTCAGCACCTTATCTCTCAAACCTTTTCTCTTATGAAACGTAAAGAATTTTTCAATTTATATGCCTACTTAAACAAAACCCTGTAAAGCTTAAAATGAAAAAACCCCCCCAAAAAAAAAACATCAACTACTGTAATTATTCAAAGAAGAAGCGGGATGAATAAAAAATGCAAGGAAACAGCGGTCGAAAGAGATACAGAGTCTGTGATGTCGATCTACAGTATATCTATCTCAACATCGATGTCTATGAACCATTATGTGCGTCTGAGGGAATGGCTGGGGATCCCGGGATGAGGGTCATCTCTCCAGGCCTCTAACCTTATTGTTGTCGTAGCCTGCAATTGCTGTAGCTGACGGCAGTGGTGAGATATTGTAGCCAATATTGCATCCCTAGGATCCTATGAACATCCTGTTATTCATCCCCAACTCCGGTCCCCGGTCCCCTCTACCATGATCCTTTAGTTGTTCCCGTCTCTCTCTCTCTCTCTCTCTCTCTCTCTCTCTCTCTCTCTCTCTCTCTCTCTCTCTCTCATAAAAACGTATGTATACATACATGCAAGCATACACACACAACACACACACACACACACACACACACACACACACACATATATATATATATATATATATATATATATATATATATATATATATATATAGTGTGTGTGTGTGTGTGTGTGTGTGTGTTTTTTTTTTACAGTCTATCCATGAAAAGAGGATGGAGGAACCTAGGAAGTTACGAGAGTTTCTTGAGGAAGTAGATAAGTTTATGTACTTGGGTTTTCTTGTTGCTGCAAATGGTAGAGTAGAATCAGATGCAAATTGGTGAGTGAATGAAAGAGTTGTAATGAATAGAGAGTTAGGGATAAATGTAAAGAGAATTTTGTATGAGAATGGGATTGTACCATCTGTGATGTATGGATGAGAGTTTTATGGAATGAAAGTCACAGATAACTGTTTACTGCGTCCGAGATGTAGTGTCTGAGGAGTGTGACTAATTAATCTCGATTAGATAAGGTTTGGGACGAAGTAATAAGGATGAGAACGGGTTTGAGAAATGAATTAGCAGTTCAAGCGGATATGAATGTGTTGAGGTGGTTTGGCTATGAAGAGGGGATGTAATTTAGCCATGTGTTTAAGAAAGTAATGAACGCTAAAGCTGAATGGAAAAGGCAAGTTTTGGGTGGATGGATGGGATGAAGAAAGCCCTAGGTGACAGGAGTATAGATGTGAGAGAAACATAAGGACGTGCTAGAAATAAGAACGAGTTATAATAAGCCCTGCTACTACCTCGGGTCACTTTGGTGACCAATGAAGTAGTGGCAGTAGAGGATACTATATATGAAGCTTAGTTTGTTGTGGTTGACGTGGGAAGGTGGGCTGTGGCACCAAAAATGTACCAGACCCTCACCAGCCAAAGAGGAATGATGACATAAAAAAATCCCCTTTTCTTCCCTTTTTCTTCTGTTACATACCTCCCAAAATTAGAAAGTGCCTGGGTATGTATATATGTATATATATATATATATATATATATATATATATATATATATATATATATATATATATATATATATATATATATATATATATATATATATATATATATATATATATATATATATATATATATATATATATATATATATATATATATATATATATATATATATATATATATATATATATATATATATATATATATATATATATATATATATATATATATATATATATATATATATATATATATATATATATATATATATATATATATATAATATATATATATATATATATATATATACATATATATATATATATATATATATATATATATATACATAGGGGTGACCAAAAAGTTCCGTAAATATGTGAATATTTATTAAATTATGAACATTAACATGTTTTGTCACTAATCTCCTTCAAAGTACTCTCCTTCGGCACATACACACTTACTCCACCGTGCCTGACACTTTTGAAAGCATTCCTGGAAGTCCTCTTTCTTCAATAACTTTATTTGCTTTGTCGTGTTCGATTTGATGTCTTCAATGGTGTCAAATCGTTTCCCTTTTATCGTCATTTTGCTTGCATGTGATGCAATCGGTTATAAAATCATTAAAATCTCTCATTGATTTCATCATAAAAATTGGTTCGAATAGTTAATGTTTCCTGTTTTTTTATGCCCATGATTTTCATAGCAAATGGTGAATGACCAAACTTCCATTTTGTATATTTCCAGGGTCTTTACAGTCACTGGTTGATGGAGATAGCCAATCACTTTTCTACACCGTCCCCAAAGACCGAAATGGCGATGGATGCTTTGGGCCCCTCAGGATCGAAGGAAGACCCTTAGGTGATCCAACAAAATGCATCATTCAACAGACTATTTCAGGCAAAAATTTTTTAGACAACTCAAAGGGTTGCAAGCAGATACGAGATAGCAGTACGTTTCTCAATTCGACTTGATCTACCATGATATGATGGCAGTGTAGGACCTTTAGTGCTAATACGTCATTGATTCAGAGAAGACACATGCGGCGTACAATCATCTTGAATCTTCCCATTCCATGACTGACCAAAAAGAGTCAGGAATCCAGATGATGTAATTCATTGACGCAAAAGGATCCCCACTTGCAGTAAGATCATCTCCAACTCTGCAGAAATTCTTGACGGAAGAAGTTTTCTGATGATAATAGAAACGACAAGCTGAATGCTTTCAAATAAACGGACGAAAAGTATCTGGTATTTAAGAAAGAAAGACTTGTGAAGAAAACGACTTGTATCAGCAACCCTATTCACCATACAAATATAAAGAATAATGAAAGCCATCCACAACAGGCAACAGAAGACAATCAAGTCGACAGTCGGAAAAAATTAACATAGCTAAAAGGAACTTACTGTAGAGATTGCCATGAAGCGTGGCCTAACAATCAAAGACCTATTGTAATATGATGCGATACCATCACCAGTGTTGTTTGATAACGAGGGAATGATGACAAAGCTGCCAAAGGTCTACTGATCAAAGAGTTATAGATCCATCTCCAACCTAAAGATTACAGCTACAGTTACAGAAAAGATTTTGCTTCAATTTTAGATGTAATCACCACTGTTCGAAAGGTCAGTATCACCAAACTTTCAAGATTTCAAGACTTGCTCACTAGTTTCTTTTCAGCCTCTGATGCATACCGCAAGTTTGGACAATGTGACTTTGTCTTCAATATGTATACTGACAATGTGTCTATCAAGGACAGTGAGAGGAAGAGGCGTGCTGAAAAGGTGCCCATAGAACACACCTCAATTGATCCATCATCCCAGCTTCAGAAACACATGGACTCATTCTGGCCTTCAAATAATAACAAGAATCTCCTCGAAAAACTTATATACAGCCACATCTGTTCCAGTGCTTCACCCTGAGCAAAACATCCAACTGTGCTTGGTCAAGTGACTGAGCATGGAGAAGAATGACAATGACTGAGTATCCACAAATGTGAAGATTAGGTCCTACCACATCTGAGGTCTGAATTTGAAGATGGTGACTTGCAGTTTCCAATTCCGGTCTTGGACTGTCTTGAGAAGGAATATAGGGTATGTGTCGTCATTACCAGTGACATGGATGCGATTGTCGCCATGTTTTACCATATGCGACTTTTTCTAAGGAAAGGCCCAAAAGAGCTGTCGGTTGGTGATGGAACCAGTTACACTACCCGATATGTGTCCCTTCATAGTCTGTATGAACGACATGGAAGTAACCTCTGTAGAGTCGTAAAAGCACTACACAGCCTTGCTGGATGCAATATCACATGCAAGGTTAGTATGACGAAGGTTGCCTTAAAGGCTAACCCAGAGACACGCTTGAGGCAATTTGGTAGGTTTCCAACCCTGTTACCAACAGTCATCAGAATATAAAATGCAGAAGAGTGCTTGGTGAAAGTGTTCAGATTATGAAGCGAGTCCAAGTGGGTAAACGTTTTCTCTCACACCAAGGGGAGCTCCTATCAACAACCCCCACCCCCCAACAAGCCAAGGACTCATTCCACATTTCAAAAGTAACTTCTACAATGCATATACAGTACCATTATGAATACCTTGGATGTGCATCTAGATATCAAACACTCAATCTCACTGATTGCCAGAGGATTTCGGTTACAAGTATGACAAGGAGTCTCAATTAGGGCTTGAGACCTCATGGAAGACACTGGAGCCTCATATTATGCACCTGCAAATCATGTGGGAGGGCCATATGACTCTGTAGACCGACTGAAACCAGATTTGTACATTTCTGTCCGTGCAAAAAGGCGTCACAACTTTAATGTAAGAATTCATTCTAATAGGAAGATAGAAAAATAAATCTGATCAAAGTCTAGCTGATTGTGATTTGAGAAAGGGCTCCTCCGTCAAACTGACAGTTATTACCAATAACATATTTCATGCAAAAATCACAGAGTAAGTTTGAAATAACTATCACATTCAAAAAAGTTCAAAGCAAACTAATGGAAGTGGATCGGAGTAATTGGATTTACAGACAGACACAGAAATATTCATACTGCCAATAGCATATTTGACTGCTATTTTGAATCTATGCAAATTAGGTCAACCCAAAAATGGTTAAAACTGGTCCTAGTCAGATTCTGGACATTGAAAACCTATACCTAAACCACGATATTAACTTCATATCTGGATTATTTTTATGAATTAAAGCCACCTAGTCGGTTTAGTGAAAATCAGTTTTGGGCGGTAGGGGAAAATTTGGCTACCATTTACCACCTCATCGACCATACACTGTACTGAAATCTAAGTTTGGAATTTGTTTTTATGAAAAGGCCATATAAGGATATTCGTCACAAAGTTTAGCCTCTTAAAATTGATTAATAATATCTCAGGAGGCTTTTAAACTTTTAATGACTTCCAAACGGAGTGGAATTTTGTCGAAAATCGCTCTAAATAATTATTTTGTCGAATATTCCTGTAAGTTACATAAAAACATGTAATTTATGTGTTGTATGTGTCTTGACATGAAAAATAAAGATAATATTCCACTATATAACTGTTTCCTGGTTGGCTATTCTGTCAAATCAGAGTTCTTGAATTTCAGCCTAATGGCGATAAACGATAATTGCATGTTGAGCTCTATAGGTAAAACGTACCAGGTGCAAAGATTATACCAAAATTTTTAGTAATGTTCCCATCATTTGTAAAATGCAAATGCATGGTTTAGCTGTAAAACAGAAATGTACAGACACCCACCTACCCCCGAGCCAGAACTATAATTTTCTGTCCCCCGACTTATCTATTTAAAAAGTAAAATCCTGTTTTACCTTCGAGCATATTATTATTATTATTATTATTATTATTATTATTATTATTATTATTATTATTATTATTATTATTATTATTTGCTAAGCTACAGTCCTAGTTGTAAAAGCAGGATCCTATAAGCCCGGGGGCTCCAACAGGCAAAATACCCCCGCGAGGAAAGGAAAAAAGGAAAAATAAAATATTTAAAGAAAATAACAACATTAGTATAACTATATCCTCTATAAAACTATACAAACTTTAACAAAACAAAAGGAAGAGAAATAAGATAGAATAATGTCCCCAAATATACCCTAAAAAAAGAGAGCTTTAACCCAAGACAGTGGAGGGCCATGATACAGAAAACTAGAAAACAATGGTCTGATTTTGGAGTGTCCTTCTCCTAAAAGAGCTGCTTACCATAGCTAAACCGTCTCTTCTACCATTACTAAGAGGGAAGTGGCCACTAAACAATTACAGTGTAGTAGTTAACCCCTTGAGAAAAGAAGAATTGTTTGGTAATCTCAGTGTTGTCAAATGTATGAGGACAGAGGAAAATATGTAAAGAATAGGGCAGACTATTCGGCGTATGTGTAGGTAAAGGGAAAATGAACCGTAACCAGAGAGAAAGGTCCAATGTAGTTCTTCGATAGTTTTCTCTGAAGGGGAACAAAAGTCCTAGGGCTTTTTCTTTATTCATTAAATAATACAAATTGAAGCTTATAGTCATTTACGTGCCGTTCCACGCCTTCCAGGAAAAGAAGATGTCATTCTTAGGCATATTTACTATTTAAGTACACTGAGTATACAGAAGCGCTCTCTCTCTCTCTCTCTCTCTCTCTCTCTCTCTCTCTCTCTCTCTCTCTCTCTCTCTCTCTCTCTCTTTAAACTATTTTTCTGTTTAGTGACCAACTGCATATTCGGAGTAGATCGTTAACAAACAATTCTTTATTTAAAAAGTTGCAGAAGCCGTCCATGATTGCCTTATTTGTTTCTTATTTTTTTTTTTCATAATAATAGTATAGTTTTCATATGAGAAATTGTACTTACATAGTAATGCGATTAAGTTTTACTTCAAGCAGCATAAAAATAATTGATACTAAAGTAACCAACCTCTGTGGGGAAAAATTGGCAGAAGGTTGACGAATGAATATGTCTCAATTACATTTTACATGAACTGATCATAATGGTACTTATCATGGTGCTTCACTATCACTAGTAGTCAGATATGGACGACTGGACCATAAAATTTTGCTGGCTTTAATACGTCTAATAATTGTGATCTTAAACTTGTGGATCCAAAAGTTACACAATTGTCATATTTTTTATGTTTATTTTTATCTTGTTAGTTCAGAGTATCGGTTTCTACTGCTTACATAACTAAGTACTGCATAGTTCTGTACGTGTAGCATTTGGTTAATTAGAACACAGTGCTTTGCGTTCTTTCGGTAATTCTAATTCGAGAGAAGAAAATTCAGAAATGAGTTTAAAGATACCATACCAGACGGTTAGGGAGACCAACTGAATTAAGAGAAAATAAATAAAGATAAACACCTGTCAAAAAAATATAGTTGTGTACCACATGAGAAGTATTGAGAGAGAGAGAGAGAGAGAGAGAGAGAGAGAGAGAGAGAGAGAGAGAGAGAGAGAGAGATCATAACTAATTCTCCTTCGTTACATATTCATATATGATTTATTTAATACAATCTATGTAGCTGATGTATTTCTTAGAGGGTAAAAGCGGAAATTAACACAAGCTGGAGGCCTCTTTAGTCACATGTAATAATGAGAAGAGTATTTTAATCCACAATTTATTTCATCGTCAAATTTTATCATTCTTCAGTTAGCTTATAGTATTCTAATAACAGTTTCTGTAGATTATAATTTTATTGAATGTAATTAAAATTATGTATTTTAGCAATGATAAAATTGCTTTAATTATACTCACATATAGATGTGGCGATGAATGCAAATTATTATTAGTGAAATAGGACGCATAAAGCATCCCTAAAATAATTCTGGCCTATTTTTATCAAATGGTAATTTTTAATCAAACTGCATTGAAAAGCAATCAATAAGGTATTTGTTATCAATATTGGCTGGCCTTGTTATACCGCTAGACTTGAACATTTTATCTTACTTGTGTAAGAGCACACGAGCAAAATTAAATTTGTAATTCTAATAAACATGAAGATTTTTATAACATTAAAAAACCACAAAATTCAACTTGATCATAACCAATATAACGAAGATTACTGTACCATTATGTAACGAAACATTTTGCTTCACCATAAAAACATGACGATTAATGTTCTATCACAAAAGACCAACATTTTAATTGATTATAAACAATATGACTAATGTAAGTGTTCCACTACAAAACCACAGTATGTCTCTTGATTATAAACAACATTAGGAAGAATAATGTTCCATTATATAAATAAAAATTTCATTTGACCATAAACAATATGACGAAGACTACTGTTTCATTACAAAAACACGAAATTTCACTTGATCATAAATAATATGAAGAAGATTACTGTACCAATGCATAAGCAAGAAAAATATCACTTGCTAATAAACAATACAACGAAGAATATTATATGCCAATAAAAAACCTCATCATCATAAACAATATGACGAACATTAGTGTTCCATTACACAACCATAGAATTTCACTTTACCAAAAACAAAATGACGAAGACTATTGTTCCATTAGATATCAACAAAATTTCACTTGACGATAAAGAATATTATGAAGAAAACTATCTCATATTACAACTCCAAAATTTCATTGATCATAAACAATATGATGAAACTTACTGTACCATTGTATTACCACAAAATCCCACTCAATCATAAACAACATAATGAAGATTACTGTACTAATACACATCCACAAAATTTCACTTGATCATATAAACATTAAGAAGAATATTCTACCGTTACATAGCCCCAAAGTTTCACTTGATCATAAACAACATGGCGAAAATAACTGCACCATTATATCATCAAAAAACATTTCACTTGATCATAAACAGCATGATGAAGATTACTGTGCCATTATGCGACCTCAAAATTTAACTTGATCATAAACAATATGATGAAAACTACTATATCCTTTCATAACCTCAAAGTTTTACTTAATCATAAACAATACGGCGAAAATTATTGTACCATTACGCAACCTCAAAATTTCACTTGACCAAAAACATAATAACGAAGATTACTGTTCCATTTCACATGCTCGAAAATTAACTTAATCATAAACAACATATTATGAAGATAACTATACCGTTACATAACTACATAATTTTACTTGATCACAAACAACAAAATGATGATTATTGTACCATTACTTAGCCACACAATTTCACTTGATCATAAAAAACATGATGAAGATTACTATACCATTACATAAGGAATAAATTCATATGATCATAAACAATATGACGAAGATTACTATACCCTTATACAACCACAAAATTTCACTTGATTATAAACAATGTGACCAAGATCAATTTACCATTATTTAATATCGAAATTTCATTTCATCTTGAACAATAAGATGTAGATTACTGTTCCATTACAAATCCACAAAATTTCACTTGACCACACACAAAATGACAGAGATTACTGTAAGATTTAAAAAAAGAAAAAAAAAATCATTGATTGTAAACGATATGACGAAAATTGCTGTTCCATTAAATAGATATGTCTTCCGAAACAAGATATCATGAAGTCTGTAATGACTCGTATGTACAGGTCTAAGTTTGACCTCGATAAGAATTGCATAATGTACAGATAAAAAGATTGCGTAGTTAAGGATAGATTTGATGAGTGTAAGGATATCCCATATCAATTATTATATTTGCTAAATATAGTGTCACATTGGAGCAGGATCAAAAGGTTGAGAGAGTAACGAGTGGTTTCCCATTCGTCTGTTGGTTACTACTCGCTCTGTTAGCTTAGTTAATTCACCTTTTAATGTCGCTGATAAGAGACCTGTTTATTCAAGGGATTACTTTTCTCCCACCTACCCTGTTCACATGTGCATCTCTTGCACTTCTTCTCCAGATAATTTTCAAGGACCTTCACAATTAGAGTGTGAACTGTTGAAGGTAGAAATTGACAAGAAATTTCTT
>NC_090725.1:198077158-198087158 GCF_036898095.1 Palaemon carinicauda
AAAGCTTCATGAGCTAAACGGTCAATAAAATTTAAACAGGCTAGTACTAGTGACACTTATAAATCTGGGTCAAATATTTCTAGCCAAGATAGAGTTATGCCTCCTTTTAATGAAAAGGATTTAGATGAATATTTCGTCTGTGTTGAGAGAAAAACCAAGAAATGTAAGTGGCCAGCAGAAAACTGGGCTTATATTTCATCAGGAGTTTTGTGTGGTAGGGTGCAAAAGTTTATGCTTTTATTCCTGAGGATAGCGTTGATGATTATGAATTCTTGAAAAAGGCTATTTTACAAGCTTATGAATTAAGTCCCGAAGTTTATTGGATGGAGATTATGAGTTGGACAAAACAAGATAAACAGACATATGTAGAATTTAGTGGAGAATAATCAGACTAGTTTGATAAATGTTGTAAAGCAGCAGAATGTAGAGATGATTTTATTAGATTAAGATAAATCATTTTTGAACAGTTTAAGATTCATGTTAGTGAGAACATTAAGGTTTACTTGAATGAAAGAAAACTATATACCCTTCGTGAAACAGCTGTATGTGCTGATTATTATGCACTGGCTCAAAAAAAAGTCTAGCTCTATTGATAAAAGATTTAATAGGTCAAAAGACTTTGGGGATAAAGATAATCATACAGGTACTGATGATGTGGATCAAAGGTCTAATTCTGATCTACATGTCAAGTCTCAAAGCAGCAGTTTTGATAACAATTTTATTACTAGCACTTCTGAAGTATGTAATTATTTCAAGAAACCAGGTCACACGGTGTCTGAATGTTTTAAGTTGATAAGAAAAGGAGCTAGAACTGTGGCTCTTGTAACTCTACCGAAGTGTCGTTATGGTGTGTTATGAGTAGATGTTAACATTATAAATGACCACGTTTTTGACAGGAAGCCTGTGAATTCCAGTGTTTGTTCCAGACATGGTGATATGGTTTTCAAGCAATATACTGTTGAGGGGTTTGTTGCTGTTGATGGTGGTTACTTATTTACTTTAAGGGCTGCCTATCTCGTCCTGTGCTGCAGAGAAACCTTATTCTCTACAGGACCTCCAAAGTTATTTCATGATGTTCATTCAGGAGCATTTAAGATTTCACAATGCGTATTGTTCGTTTACTGTTTCATCATCACTGTCAAAACACTAACAAAATAAGGTCTTCAGTTTCCTCTCGAAATTATTTGGATGTCTCATGAGAGCCTATTGTATAGTCTCTGAGTCGCATATCTAACGGCTCTAGAGCCTACAGTAGACATGTATCTAGGCTCTGATAGTTTGAAACCATCTGTAACTATTCTTGTCAGGACGATTGGTTAGTAGCAAAATATGTAGCAATTCTCTTAGAAATTTTGGACGGCCGGTTCTGATAACTTCGTGGGTCATTGTACACATTTTAAATTCAATTCTCGCTTTAATCGGCAGCCAATGTAGACCAGTTATTATAGGAATGATCCTTTATCAAGGTGGGACACCTTTTATCAGTCTTGCTCCTCTGTTTATTATGTTTTGTAAGTTCTCAAGTTGTACTTTTAGTAGATTGTAGTAGAGGGAATTACAGTAGACGATTCTGGTAATCACACAGTTTATCACAAGTTTATTTGCGCAACTTTCATCCAAGTACTTTTTTATAAAAACAGTATTTCTCAGATGATAACCAGCAGGTTTTTACTATATTACTTATTTGGGCACTTAAAGACAAGTTGCAGTCAAGAAATACGCCTAGATCACGAAATTTACTAGATATTGGCACTGAGTCATTATTTATGTTTATTTGAATATCACCCAAGCTTCTCACAGTGTTTCTCTTTCCCATCACCATAAACTCAGTTTTATGCTTATTCAATTTTAGTTGTTTAATTGTCCTCACTTCACTAACACTTTCAAGGATTCAGTTTAGAGTTTCAGTACCGTCGTCTATATCATTTATGGAGAAGTAAAATTGTGCGTTATCCGCAAATAGTTAGAACTTCACACCATGCCCTTGCAATATTTTCGATAGACCAATAGTATAGATGCAGAATAAGATTAGGCCAAGTACACTCCTCTGGTTAAAGGGTCATATGGTGAATAACACTTTCCAATGTGTACACAATAATTTCTACCAAACAAGTAGTCTTTTAAGTATTTGAAAGCTTGATCTTCAACGCCGATGAGCTGTAGATCATTTGGTAGCAGTTCATGAACATCTGTATCAAAAGTAGCACCAAGATCAAGTAATATTGTAATACCACATTTATTTTCATCCATCATTTCCAGCATCTCATTTATAACAGACCAGATGGCTGTCTCTGTAGAATATTGTTTTTTGTAAGCAGATTGGTTGTCAGGCAAAGTTTTTATCACTTCTAAGTGACTGACTAGTTGCTCAAGAATTACATATTCTAGCACTTTTGAAACAGGATAGATTCGAAATAGAGCTATATGAGCTTAATTCCTGGTAATCCAAGCCACTTTTCAGAACTGGTGTGACTATAGTTATTTTCTCAGATTTAGGAAACTTACATTAATCAATGGTTGCATTTGCTATTCTCATAATTATTTGGGCTAGATTAGAAAAGTTTCTCTCTCCAATTACTTCAGGTATTGGCACAGGATCGATCGTGCAGTTTGTTTTCTTTGCTCTCTTGATAATCCTGGTGATGATGTCTTGTGTTGAGTTGTTAAATCTCATTAATTTTATCTGTATACCTGGTGTATCTTTAATCTGATGTAGAATATTTACAAATGACCTGGTTATGTTTTCAATTTTATCTTTAAAGAATACTAGAAAATTATTTGCCACTTCCTGGTCACTGTATCCACCGGGTAGCTTCTTTTCGTTTACATTGCCCATTATATCATTTAGGAGACAATATAACTTATTTATGTCTATTGCTGCTTTGCGGATCTTTCTCTTTTATAGTATTCACTTTTTTTTTCCTTCTTAGCAGGTACTTATATTAGCACACAGTAGTTTTGTATTCTACCCTTGTAGTTTCAGTTTTTAACCGATTCTACTTTCTTTCTTTGTCTCTTTTCCCTTTTTTTCACTAATGTCTCTCCATCAAACCAACTAGATTATTGTATAACAGTATAAAATTGTAGTCTTCTTCATCAGTGTGCACATGGTATTATATTCACTATTACTCATTTTATCATAAGTGGTCGTAAGACAGTTAGCGCACATAGCTCCTAACAGACATTGGTCATCATGATCACAGGGAATGTTGATAGCATCATTTGTTTTCTTTGTAACTTCTTTAATAAATATGGTAGGAGAATAATTTGATTCAAGCCTAAAATTCATTTTCTTTATTACTGCATGTTTTTATAGAGATAGACTAAACATTATATGTTTATGCACTGAGGAGATAGTACATTTCTCTTCACCATTTATATCAGATACAATGTTATTCATTCTATCACTCAAAACTAGGTCCATCCTATGCCCGGTTAAAGTAGTTGTACAGTAGACATTATTCACTAGTTTAATAATTCTAATAACTCACTAAATGCCAAAGCGTCAAGATATGCGTCATCCATCCAAAAATTGAAGTCTCCGCAAATAACTAATTCAATTTTCTCCATGGTAATCATGTCAGTAAATGGACTGAATTTTTCAAGGATGATACTAGTATTTGTTCCCGGAGGTTTGTAGACTATTACAAAGGATATTTTTCTGTGTTTATACGTAAAGTTTATTCCTGTTTATTCAAAGCTTGTTTTAAAAAATTTTGAGATTTGAGTAACCTTTATGAATAAAGAGTCCGACATCCCCACCAGACCTACCCTCTCTCGGAATGTGAAAGAAGGTATGTGTAGGGGTGTCATTTCAGTGACCTTAGTCGTGTCAAAGTTATTTAGCCATGTTTCAGATAATGCTAGTATGTGCAAGTATTTCTCATTTATCAATTCTCGAATTTAGATAGTTTTATTACCAACAAATTGAATATTTTTGTGGCCCAGTTTATGAAATCCTTAGTATCTATGATCACTATTTCCTGTTAGTCTATTCAAGTCTAACCCAAAAGCTTTGCAATCTCTTGAATTTACTGTATGGTCATTTGGTTTACTTAAATTTGTGCAGTTAATACACTTTGGCAGGTGCGAGTTACATTCCTTAGTGGAATGTTTTTCTGAACATTTCCCAACTACACCCTGTTTGTATCAAACGTGATACTGGTTGTGCCCTGTTACTTGTTTTGAGGGAAGTTGTCCCTGTGACTGAGTATTCCTTTATGGGGAAGTATGTTCCTGTTCCTGGGGTTAGTGCCCATCTTAGCATTCCCTTGCATCGTATGGATCTTCATTGTGATTGGTTATCAGGGCCTGTTGTTGTTGGTGTGGTTTGCGAGTTGCCCATTAATGACTTTCAATTTTTGCGTGGCAATGACTTGGTAGAGGATAATGTTGATGTCCAATCAAAGGTGGTTAATGAGCCAGTTATAGATCATGAGTTGTAGGTTTTCAGTCCTGTTTTGTCTACTCTCATTTCTTCGAGTGCTGAGACTCATGAGAAGACTCAGAGTTATACCTGTACATCTGACAATGATGTGTCGGATTGTGATAATGTCTCCAGTATTGCTCTTTAACCAACTTGCCTCGTGATGACTCGTTGGTTTGTAATGCTGCTTCCCCTAATAATTGTTCTACTGACATATCGTGTCAAGATACATTAGTTCGTGATATTTTCTCAATTGTTGACTTTTCTGCTAACATGTCTAGTAATAAAGTGTTAGTTCCTGATAATGTTTCTGTTGTTAACCATCTAACCAACTTGTCTCAAGATGTTTTGGTTTGCAATGTCGTGTCTTTTGAGTGCTCTACTAATTTGTCCCGTGAAGACATGTTAGTTTGTAGTGATTCTCTTTTTGAGAATTCTAATGACCTGTCTTTAAAAGGTACTTTTTCTTGTGATGATATATCTTCCAATGGTGTTAACTTGTCTGAGACTTTTTTGTTTGATCGCCTCAATAATGATTGGTCTTATTGCAGACATGTGTCAGAAACAATTTATATTTTGCTATTGTAATTCTGAGTCTGATTCAAAGTTTATTGAAATAGAGAAGTCTGGCCAATCCGTTGTTCAGGTTATTATCCAGGTAAATCGAAATATTAATGTTCTCAGTCTCACTCATGAACAACATATAACTGCTCATTTTGAAGTGATTTTGAATTATTATATAAGACATTTTAGTTGCATGATATTTGGTAGGATGTGAATAAGTTTTATTATGCTTGCTTTGCATGTCAAGCTATTGTGAAATCTAATCAGTCTTGTCTGAAATTCTCTCATGTACATGCCTACATTTGATGTATTATTCTACTGTATAATGTCGTTGTGAATTATGTTAAACCGAGGCCGAAAAAGGGCATAGGATAAATTGTATTTGTGAATTTTGTGTCCGATAAGATTAGACCATTTAGTTTTCATTGTAATAATTTTTGTTAACATTTGTCATTATTTATCAGCTGTAAATTTTGAAGTTTCACTTAAAGGTTATAATAAAAAAATTTATTTTATTTTCATTGAAATTTAATATTTGTATTTGTAATCTTGTGCATTAAGATTATGTTGTTTGCATTTGTGAATATTTGTTCGTTAAGGACCCCCTACTTTTCGCATGACATGGGAATTTATTATATGTTACGTTAAATTTATGTAGGTTGTATTAAAAAACTTATAAAAATGGCTTATATTTTCATGTGTTGATTTAAAAAGAGAATAAATCCTTTTATTTCATATATGTTAATGTAAAAATAAAGCAATTATTTTTTATATATGTTAATGCAATTGTAAATCAAAAATATCAATGTGTTTTACGTCAGTAGTCGATTCTACTTTGGCGCCAGTTGACTGACGTGCAAGAGCTATACAGTGCAAGATGATTCGAGAATGGGTTTGTCGCGTGGTGTCATGTTTCGTAGGCTAGTCCCGGACGCTTCTTGTACACCACGACTATTAAAGATAATTGGTCTCGCATATATATACATATATATACATATATATATATATATATATATACAGTATATGTATATATATATATATATATATACACACACACACACACACATATATATATATATATATATATGGGACAGATGACGAACGGGAGAAGGCAGAGACGAGAGAGACCTGACTAAACACTGCCCGTGTTTGGAGACATTCTTCAACTACACCCTCTGTGACTCTGAATATTAGTGATTATACACAACGCTAAAGTATTTTGAAGAAGACAAAGAAGATTGAAACTACATTCATCATCAGACAGAAACACTGATTCTTCGTGTCAACATTTTATATCTGAAACTATTCAATGTCATCTGTCCCTTGCTGTATGAAAGTTTGGAAAGTCAACTCGTCCTACTTTGTAACAACTTTGTATATTCATCCTTCCTTGTTTGCTTACTTGTAATATTGCCCAGCCTTGTGCTGGACACAGGTTCTTACGTTGGCATCCCGTAGTGTATTCATTCATTACTTATAGTGTGTCGTGAGTATTCAGTGAATCTTGTGTAATGATGTAAATATTTATGTTAAATCTTAAATATAGTTTTATTTTCTGTTTGATGGCTATTATTTTCATTTTGCTGTTAATGTTTTGCTTTTGTTTAGTAAACTTTATGAATAGATTTTGCTTAATCCACGTCGTATACAATAGTTGAACGTAGCAAACACTAATGCAAGCAAAATAGTAACTAGACGTGAAGCAGAAGTCGAAAAGCCGATGAGTTTCAGATGGAACCTTAGTGCAAACAGAATGGCAACTAGACGTGAAGCACAGGATGAAGACCAAAGAATTTCTCGTCTTGATAATAATCAGAAAACAATAGCAGCTATAAGAAATCAGGAATCAAGAAATCAAACAATGACTTGACTTCAGGATAACCAACACACACTTTTAATGTTGTACAATTATGTCTTGGTGCCTTATGTCGAAATAATGTAATCACTGTGATGCTCAGAAATGGTGGGAAGAACCTCCTGGATTGTGTTAGAGTGGAGGGAAAATTAGACTGCCTTTGTTAGTTGAACCTCCTGAATTAAAAAAAAAAAAAAAAAAAAAAAAAA
The DNA here is from genome assembly GCF_036898095.1 of Palaemon carinicauda. Classification (NCBI taxonomy): domain Eukaryota; kingdom Metazoa; phylum Arthropoda; class Malacostraca; order Decapoda; family Palaemonidae; genus Palaemon; species Palaemon carinicauda. The sequence continues at coordinate 198,084,213 of NC_090725.1, forward strand.
AAAAAAAAAAAAAAAAAAACTTCTAAATGTAGTAAAATTTGTGAATGATGGGGGATTTATGATCACATTCAAAATCCAAGGTCAAGTATACTGAAGCAACTCTGGGCACCCTTGCTAGTGTGTGTGTATATATATATATATATATATATATGTGTGTGTGTGTGTGTGTGTGTGTGTGTGTGTGTGTGTGTGTGTGTGATAAACGTTGTACATTTAGAAGTGTTTTTCATATTCAAATAATACATATATTTTTGATACATTGATATCTGGATTCTCTTAATTAACGACCTCGGGATCACAGCCCCAGGTGAAATCACACAAAGACAATATATATATCGTGCTTTGTTGTATATTCATGAGACTTTTTATTGAAATGTAATATATATCTTGATATTTTCATGAGAAAAACTTTAAATAATGGAAATAATTTCATAACAAGAGTTTATGTTGTAAATATTTTCAATTGAGAGTACCTTGTCACTCGTTAAATGATTGTGTTTTATGTTAGGATTTTTATGCAAAATTAGTAAACTAGTATTAGAGTAGTTTGTAAGACACTTTAGTTATTTAAATGCTTTATATATATTCCTAGAAGTCATGATTAGATCATCAATATTGATATTCAACAAATTTACCAGTGTTAATAATATGAATCAATCAAGGAAAAATCTAAGAATCATTTTAAAAATATTAGAGCAACAGTCGCCCATTAAATTTTGTATCTTGAATAATATAGAACTACATTACCTTCACTCAGATCTCTCTACCTCTCTCGTGAGAGCACAGTACATTCCCCAACTCCCGACTTCATCATTTTTTCTTCATTGGCATAGACGCTAACTCTAGCCATAACTGGATACTCTGGCCCACAACGCAACAGGTTACGCAACGTCGCCCAAGGCTTGTCCATTTAGGGAGCCAGTGTGATGAGAACTACCCTAGTAACCCAGTTGACTGCATTAGCTTTCATAAATGAGCACACCTATTGGTGTTGCCAAGACAAAGACAATATAGGGAAGACTGGAAAGTCCACATATTAGAAAACTTGTGTGCTCCCAGTGCCTAAACACTGCCACCTATTGCCAATGTGCCCAAATAATTTGCTAAAATCTCTCAGGGGGCCAGTGTTTTGGAGGGTTTAATGTTGATATAACAGTAGACCTTGAATGAATGTAGTTTTCTTCCAAGCAGTAGACCATAAATTAATAAACTGTTACTTATCTTGTAATTTTCGATAAATTTGTATAAAATCATTTATCGCCTTTAGAATATGAATAATCTCGAGTCTTTAGACAAATTTACTAAATGCAATTTGAGGTTAGGCTTTGTATTTAATGTATACATAAGATTGCTATCACAACTTCCAGAATATGTGAAAGACACACATCTAAAACAGGACCTGTGCCTGAGAATAAACTAGGAAAAGTGGAGAAAATAAGTGGTGGCTGGTCTAGTATTGGCTTAGACTTCTTAAGTATTCTATCTTACTCGCACCATATAAGGATATGGTCAGAAAAGATACTCTGATATTTTCCTTGCATTTAATGTGATTTTTTTTTTCTAGAGTTACATGTTTGCACCAACATTAGTGAAAGAAGGGCCTCTCAAAGTGGTCTTAGCCTTGATTAGGCCCTATTTGAATTTAAAATCTCTGACTTTGATTAAGTGTACAATTCTGTAGGTGACAGTCATATATACATTCAGTCTACAACTTTACCTTAACTTAGTATCGATAAATGCGAGGAAAAATATGCAATATTTAATGATAGTTTAATCTTATGGGGCAACGAACACAACACAGGTTACTCGTTCGACAGAAGGAGAGGACATTGCTCTGATTGTTTTAAGGACTAAAGTAAACAAATAGCAGATGCAGAGCCCCATCTATTGACTAGCCCCCTACTAAAGTGGACAAATGTTCAAAGGATTCACCTGATTTTTGCAATCTTACCTTTACTGTCTTTGTTGCCAAGAGGGCAGCTTTAGTTAGTCAAGTCTTTGTTACATGTACATGGACTGGTACGTAAGATCTTACATAAGGACCAGCACTTGGTGTTTAACAATAGGCTCCACACCCAGCTATTATGTCAGGGAATGTTTAAAGGTGTAGAATGACAGAGATAAGGGACAATGACATTGCCCTACCAAGCAGGACAGTCCCCTAGAGACTGACCATAGGTACATATGATTGGCATCCAAGCCCCCTGTCCAGCCAAACTAGGACTAAGGAGGGCCAGGCAATCACGGCTGAGTCAACAGATAGACTTGTAGGTCCCCCCCCCCCCTCATCCTTAGCTCACAAGGATGGTGAGGCTGCAGCGATCGAAGGAACTAACAAGTTTGAGTGGGACTCAAACCCAAGTCTGGCGATCACTAGTCAAAGACGTTATCACATTGGCCAACAGCCCTGAAAAAAAAGTGCTATTTTTACAATTTTTATGAAGACAAGACTTAATTCTCCCGATAATACCTGACCTTATCTTACATTATAAGTTCTCTCCTTATTTTTCTCTTATTTCAGTTTCTCTCTCTAATTCCTATTTGTCCAGAACAGTATATATATATATATATATATATGCATGTGTGTATTAATATTTCCCACCGTTAAATATATATATATATATATATATGCATGTGTGTATTAATATTTCCCACCGTTATCCCAACATTAAGGGGTCGGTTGCTTGATGCTCCCTCTCCAATGCCTTCTATCAGAGGCATTCTCTTCCACTAAACCTGTTATCTCCCTATCATCCCTCACCTTATCTAGCTATCTAATTCTTTGCTGCCCTCTTTATGTTCTCCCCTAACAGGTTCAGCCTAGGCCTTCCTCACTCTCTCCCCACCATTCATCATTAATAAGTGCCCACACTCTCTCAGTTGTGACACTCTCATCACTTCTGTAATCTTTATTACCTCTACCATTCTTCATATTTCATTATTTTC
>NC_090725.1:198092158-198107158 GCF_036898095.1 Palaemon carinicauda
GGCAAATGATCAGGATTGCATGTAACTTCATCTGAGAGCATCCGAGTCTTGGTCAGTGTCTGCATCCGGATCCTCAAAAGGGGGATTTACAGAAACATCTACTTCTTTATTGTCATGTTCGTCCTGAAGGTCGTAGATTTCATTCAAAGTAGGTGTGCAGAGAAGATATATATATATATATATATATATATACTGTATATATATACATATATATATATATATATATATACATATATATATACATATATATATATATTTATATATATACATATATATATATTTATATATATACATATATATATATATATATATATACACATATACATATATATATATATATATATATATATATATATATATATATATATATACATATATTATATATATATATATATATGTATATATATATATATATATATGCGTGTGTGTGTGTGTGTGTGTGTTTACCTGTATATAGACCTATATATCGACATGCACATACATTTACTATCATTTTTGTAGGAACACTAATGTTACGTTTGTAAGATAAAACATCCGTGAGCAAGAAAAATTGCATCAGTTTTTCTTATAAAACTCCTATGGAGCCGAGTAACAAACAAAGAATTGATTAGTTCATTCAACGTTAATTTCTTATCTCAGTCATGAATCTACGAACTGAATCTGCTCTAAGAAGATTTTGACCACTATTTGAAAAAAAATGAATGAACTCTATATAAGAAAACGGAAAAAAAAGATTGCGTTATAGATAGCCTAGCGGCAGCAAAAGCTGCCATTAAAAATGCTTTTCTCAGTGATGGCCTTGAAAAAAATTGCAGAGCTATCTTATTGATAACACACAAAAAAGAAACCTCTAGATCAAGGAAACACAGTAATAATGTTTTGAAATAATTGTAAATTTCATATAGAAAATACCTTTCTTTACAACTAAACATAGTACTCTTTTCACCCATCCTAACTTATTCACACTCTAAGCTCAACTGACAGCATTTGGTGAGTTGGAGGGTAATGTGGCCCGGTCAGCAGCAAGAATGAACTTGTTTTAATATGCTCATAAGGTAAGATAAGGCTGTAAGACATACAGACGATTCTGAACACTTCAGAATATAGTGGCAGCTTTTGCTGCCGCTAGGCAGCAAAACACTGAATATCCAAAGGTCTCTTTAGTACACTCAAAACAAAACTGGGTAATTATTCCTAAGAATTATCCAAACTAACTTATCACGGTTCATTAACAGGATACGAGTGAATATGCATTAAACACAAATGATTGAAATAACACTCTTTACACAAATAAATATATTCCATATAAATTACAACACTTTGAAAGAATTTACATAAAACTAATAAATCCCTCGAAATATTAAGTCTTATTAACACTTATGAAAATTATACAGTCACTTGTTTCACTTGAAATTAAATCTAAATACAATATTTAGATTGGCACTTAATGAAAATAGATAACCAGATCACAATAATAGAACTTATCACCTTCCTACAGGGCTGTTTACAAAATCTGTAAGAGAATTTTCATAAGTACTCACTAGGATTATAAAAACTTGTCACACCAAAACTTCGTTATTTCAATGAACACTTTTAAAAAAAATACACTGAGCTGCGTGCGAGAGTAAGAGAGGGGAAGATGGCTGTCTTAAAGCCGGAAGTCTCTATCTGTCTATTTATGCAACCATGGTGTCGCCTTTATAAGAGACTTAGCTACTTCCAGATTGTTCCAGGAGAGCGAGCTCAGGAAGCGTGGGGTCTGGGCAAGGCGTCAGATTTACCAAGTATTGCTCTCCCGAAAGCTTACTCATGCAACAGGGAGACAAATCTTAAGTTCCATGGGCAACTATCATGCACAGAGAGGTGACTCTCTTTCAGCTAGCTCCACCCACTTTCTTTGTCCCTAAGATAAATAAAAATGATATCATCATATCAATAGATTTTTAGGGAATTTTCCAAAGCACAGGGCATATTTCGTAATCTCTCACAAACGTGACGCAATTCCTCATAAAAGTATAAAAAACATTACATAAGCCTGTGTTCCTATCTTGTATGGTCACATACCACTCTCACACTGTTTACGTAAGATTTCATAACAAAAATGCCTGAAGTATATTCTAAAAAATAACATAAATCTACACATACTGACTTGAATGAAAAACCAAATAAAATTAAGGAAGAAAGTCTTACGTAATTTACATAATAAACTTACGTCTACACGAAAGGACCTTATTTTAAGAGTTGGCTATTAATGTCTTCACTGCACAAATGAAATATATAAATAAAACATGAAAAAACTCTTGCATTTACTCTACACTAGACCAGCTGCGTTAGAATACACACATACACACGCACACACACACACACACACACATATATATATATATATATATATATATATATATATATATATATATATATATGTGTGTGTGTGTGTAGATGGATATATATATATATATATATATATATATATATGTGTGTGTGTGTGTATATATATATATACATACAAACAAACACACACATACACACACACGCACACACACAAACACACACACACACACACACACACACATATATATATATATATATATATATATATATATATATATATATATATATTTATTTATTTATATATATGTAAATTTATGTGAGTGGGTGTGTGTGTACCATGCAAGGCAATATGTTCCTGTACTAAGCGGTATATTATCATGCTATGCGGTATATTACCTTGCTGGGTGGTATATCTTAACAACCCATGCTTGTCAACAGCTATAGAGGTGGATGAACAACCTGGTGGAGTAACAAGAACTAAATCTCGATGAAGTCACTAGCAGCAGGGTGATGGATTTGGTTTAGGGCAATAATGGTGATAGACACAAAGTCTTTTCGGCTTCTACTCCCGATGCCTTGCCAATGATGTTACTGGAATTAGTATGGACATACCAGGGGTTGCCTGCCTTAGCTAGATGCGCCCTGCACATTACAAGGAACTAGCTATCCTTTGATGAATCTAGATAAGGAATCGACTATGGATTTGGTCTGTGAATGGAAAGAGAAGGTGACGGAATGGCCCCCATTCCCAGGCGTACATAGGTGCAAAATGAAAAAAAAAAAAAAAAAAAAACGGTAATTAGAATATTACAACCATGAATCAGATTTGGAAGTTGCAGGGAGTGAAGAGTGAATTTGTGAATTACATTTTGGATATCTTGACACTAAGTTAAACACGTTGTAATGGGATTGGTAAGGGAACCTCAGACTTAGGCAATATATATATATATATATATATATATATATATATATATATATATATATATATATATATATATATATATATATTGTTATGGGCCAAACACATCAAACATACAAAAGTCTCTTAAACACAAAATAAAGTCACTAACGACCAAGTCCACAATAGGTGGAATGGCTGCAACAGAGTATACAGAGATGGAATCAAGGAGGATATAAAAAGCTGAAAATAAAACTTTAATATTTATTACAAACTTTTAAGAAGGAAATGACCACCGAGTCTCTTACAAAATACATTAAATAAACCAAATCCAATCATACACTGAAAACATTGAATAACCAACACTCTTACACCATTTTAAGACAGACTATACAATTACACCTTAAAGAGAGGACCCCGAAAGTAATAGAATGTCGAAAAGTCAGAATAACCTAACTTATGTTACACACTAAATTCATAACAAAAAAATAAATTGCTTCCCTTAAGCGAGCTTCAAAACAGTTGTATTGGCAAACACAGCCTTCAAATCACAGGACGAGGAGATTAATATATAATTTCGCCAGACAATCCATGGACACTGCCGTCCGACAGGTAAACATTCACTTTAGCGTCGCGAGACGATCAACGGACACCGAGGTCCAAAAAGACACCACACCTTACCGGTTGGCAGAGTGGTCCCCTTGGCTAAATCACTGAACCAAGGGCGAGGTTGGATAATCCAAAAATCGTCCAAAGGAAGACAACAGTGGAAGCGAAGAAAGGCAGATCTCAATTATCCGATTCAGTCAGTCAAGCACTCCCCTTCTTAAAGGTCCAGAAACGACTGTCTCCTCTTGGACGCTCAGCGCCCAAATCACCTCCACCACCAACCGTAAAAATAAAACAAGCTCATTGTAATTAAAACTATACAACAAGTCAGAAAAGTCGGGGAGGAGGAAACAGGGTCATTACGTTCCAAAAGAAATAATTACTGCCTAAGTGACTAGATCAAAACAAAATTAATTTACGTTAAATGTAACACATACTAACACCTCCTCACCCAACAAAAAAATAAATTTCCACAAGGAAATTTTTTCTGCAGAGTATTGAAACTCACAATTTAAAGAAATATATAAAAATGCTAACTTCAAAAGCAATCATATTAATTCAATCTACATGAAATAAAACAGGGACAATAAGCAAAATTAAAGTCAACTGTCAAAAACTCAAAAAGTTATTGAAATTACTATATCACATTGCCACATAGATTAAAGATAGTGGCAAAAAAAATTGTACCACTTTCAATACTGTCAATAGATATCAAATCTTAACCTTAATACTAAGACTTAAAGCTGATACATGAAAATAACTTATTGACTACGCCAAAAATAACATCAGGATCAACATATGAAGCAAATATAGTAATATCCCCATGAATTCTCAAGTGGAGCGGTGGGCACAGGTTAGCAGAGCAGAAATATTTACAAGACTAACCTATTATTAGACGAAACCTACACAACCGACAACAAAAATATAAATCGACCACGATGTGGTTATTACCTCAACCAAGGTTACCACTCATACACCAGCCTGTAGCGCCTAAAAAACGGCCATGCTGTGCTACAGACTCGTGAGCCCGTGACTTGGTTAAATTATTCTAAAAACACAAATATCAGTTAAACAAAAATAAGGACAAAACCCTTAATAGATTAACCTTAACTCAGTCTAGGGTACCACTCATACACCAGCCTGTAGCGCCTAAAAAACAGCTGTGTTGTGCTACAGACACGTGAGCCCGTGACCCATCTAAGCTATGTAAAGATAAACAAAAAACAGGGACATGACATTATATGATTTGCAACACTCAATATTGTGACCCTTCACAACACTTTCCAAAAATGCCTCTTCTCACTCCAGAGAGCGTCCTCACACTAGATGGGTTTGGGCCTTAAATTCACACATCATTAATGGACATACACAAGACAATGGTAACACCTTAAAATTAACCTCCACCAACAATACACACTAAAGTAAACAGAAATCAAAAGTACCATTAACCACTCTTAATCAAAGACGACACCGAAGAAAAACCTGCAAATCAAGACATTTAACATCTTAATCTTAATTACTTAATCCCAAATCAGTCACTGATGCGTGACAGTGCATCAGCAACAAAATTACTTTTGCCTGGAATGTGTGAAAAGCTAAAATTCCACTCTTGAAGCAAGAGGCTCCAACGCATCAACCATTGATTTTTATTCTTAAACCTGTTCAAGAAAACCAACGGATTATGATCCGTTAATATTTTAATCGGAGTCCCCGTAGAGGATAAATACACTTGAAAATGGTTTACAGCTAAAATTAATCCCAAAGTCTCTTTCTCTACGGTCGAATATTTCCGTTGTGTCGGGGATAATTTTTTGGAAAAATAGGAAACAGGATGAGATACTCCATAAGCATCTTCCTGCAACAAAACTGCTCCAACCCCAACATCACTCGCATCAGTAGCAAGTGAAAAAGGGACGTCAAAATCAGGGGCTTTCAATATAGGGAAATTCATTAGGACCTGCTTTAATTTTTCAAAGGCATTTTGGGCATCACTAGTCCATACAAAAGTCACATTCTTACGTAATAAATTAGTCAGGGGCTCAGCGATATCAGAAAAATTCTTAACAAATCTGCGATAATACCCTACTAACCCAAGGAATTTTCTGACATCCCTGCGACACCTTGGTATTTCAATATGCCTAATAGAGTCTACGTTTGCCTGTTTTGGAGCCAGTTTCCCAAATCCTACATCGTGACCCAAATACACAACCTTTGCTTTGGCAAACTCACTCTTTTTGAGGTTTATAACCAAACCAGCTTTCCCAAGTACCTGAAATAAGGCCTTAATACATTTAAGATGGGTGTCCCAGTCATCACTATAAATTACAATATCATCGATATAAACAACACACCCCTCTAAACCTTGAACCAAAGTATTCATCAACCTTTGAAAGGTTGCAGCAGCATTCTTCATGCCAAAAGGCATTACTTTACATTGATAGAGTCCTCGCTGCGTTACAAATGCTGACAACTCCCGTGCCCGTTTGGACAGCGGAACTTACCAATACCCCTTTAACAAATCAAATTTAGTTATATACTTCGAACTCCCTATCCTGTCAATACAGTCCTCTATCCTGGGTAAAGGATAACTATCAGGCTTTGTGACCTCGTTGACTTTGCGGTAATCAAAACAAAGCCTGAATTGACCATCCTGCTTCTTTACCAAAACAACAGGTGAAGACCACGGACTGTTGCTGGGTTCAATCAGCCCGTGTCGTAACATATAATCAACCTCTTTATCCACAACATCATTTTTAAATGGATTTAACCTGTAAGGGGATTGTTTTACCAGAGTTGCGTTACCCACATCTACATCATGTTCCAGGACAGTGGTCTGTCCGGGAACATCCGAAAATAAATCCTTATAACTAAAAACTAACTTTTTCAAAGATCCTTGTTCTGCAAAATTTAAATGTGAAACCATTTCTGAAAAATTTTCTAAAGAATGTTCATTATCATTAGGCCAATCGGCACCATCAAAACAATCATCATCAAAATTACTCACATCTGGAAAAGAAAAAGAATTATTACCATTACACTTTGTAGTATTACCAATTAATGTCACGGGAATAACTTTGTCACGACCTTTATAAGCTTTTAACATATTTATGTGACACAGCTGGTAGGGTCTCCTCCTTTCAGGAGTTTCAACTAAATAATTAACATCGCTTAATTTCTTTAAAATTTTCCACGGTCCTGAAAATGCAGCTTTTAAAGGGTTTCCTGGAATGGGAAGCAATACCAACACACTATCACCTACTGCAAAATTACGTTCCTTAGTATTTCTGTCAAAAAAGTATTTCATTTTCTTTTGGCTACACAATAAATTTTCACCAGCAAACTTCCAAGCCTTCGTTAATTTTTCACCCAAATTACTAACATAATGTAATGAATTTATATCAGGGGCGTCCCCCTCCCAAGATTCACGAACCACATCCAATGGACCACGCACACAATGACCAAAAATAAGGCTGAAAGGTGAAAATCCTAAAGATTGACTCGGCACTGACCGAAATGCAAATAATAAATAAGGTAGTTCCTTATCCCATTCGGAACCATTAACCAAACAATATTTTTTTATCATAGATTTCATGGTTTGATGAAATCGTTCCAAAACACCTTGACTTTCAGGGTGGTACGGGGAAGAAGTCACATGTTTAATTTTCAACTCGGCCATCTTCTCCCTAAATAATTTACTCATAAAATTAGACCCACAATCAGACTGAATTACTTTGGGCATACGAACCTGGTGAAAAATTCAATTAACACTTCAACAATTTTAACAGTTTTTACATTTTGCAGTGGTATTGCCTCAGGATATCGAGACATCCTATCCATAATTGTTAAAATATACTGATTGCCACTACGAGTTTTCGGCAGAGGACCAACAACGTCAATAATTACTTCCCTGAACGGTTCAGAAACAACAGGAATAGGATGTAATGGTGCCTTTGGAATTGGTTGATTAGGCTTCCCGACCTTTTGACATGCATCACAACTATTTACAAATTTTTTAACATCATTTTTCATCTTAGGCCAAAAATAACTTTCACACAATTTACGAGGGGTTTTAAAAATACCAAAATGACCAGCCAAACCATTTTCATGAGCCAATGTCATTAACTCCTTTCAATAAATAAAAGGAACCATAATCTGCTTAACAATTTCACAACCTGTGTTAATGGCATCAAAAGGTCTACTTACTCTGTATAAAATATTATTAATTATCTTAAATCGAGGGACAGTCAAATCAGTAATTTCGCCAGACTCAATAGGCAGGTCTTTAAAATCTGCTTTTTGAGCTATAATAAGTTCCTTAGTAGTCCAATTAAGTTTATTATCCAACACACCACTATCTACAACTAAGCTATCACTACGATCTAAACTACCTAATCCAACATCAACTACCGACTCAACACTACTAGCCTTCGATCGAGTGACTGCAGATATCTCATTATTGGAATTTAACACAATTGGGAAAGTTTTATTTATTAGGGCAACATCATTCCCTAACACCAAATCCACATCTTTAATAGGAAATCTATCAATAATAGCCAGTTTCAAATAACCTGAAAAAGACGGGCATGATAAATAAACACTCTCAACCAGGTAAGACCTGACCGTATCTGGAAAACCACTTAACAATACATATTCCTTATTTGTACATTCTAAATCAATCGGTAAAGATTCTCTGAGAACTAGAGACTGAGCAGCCCCAGTGTCCCGCAAAATTTTAACTTTTCTTTGCTCAGTCGAATTCCCAGAGCGAACAAAACCATTAGACAAAAATTCCTGAAAAGAAGCCAGTGACTTATTGCCTAGTCATTGATTATTAGAATTCTCAGCCACTGACTCGTTCTCATTCCTATGAATGGCCATTACCGAACGTCTTTCAGACCCTTGCGACTTTTTAAAAGCAAAACACATGCTCTTGACGTGTCCCTTCTTATGACAGAAGAAACAAGTCAAATTTCTCAACTTCCCTGGGTCGTTTGTGGTCTGCTTGTTATAACTGTTAACAGGAGTAGTACGAGAACCATAATTATCATTAGGCCTGTTATACGTGTTCTGGTTACTATTCCCGTCAACTCTCACCCAACCAGACTTCTCATTTCTTGGTACCTCCCCTATCACATTTCTATGAGAGAGGAGATACTCATCACTTGCAATAGCCACCTCCTGCAAGGTTTCTAATTTTAACTCTTCGAGGTGTACCTTCACCTCATTAGGCACGGACCTTTTAAACTCCTTAACCAAAAACAATTCTTTTAATTTCTCAAAGTCCGTCACCTCCTTAGACTTTAACCAATCGCCAGCAAATTGTTCTTTAGCCCTGGCAAACTCTACAAAAGTCTGCCCTCTTTCCTTACGTAAATTACGGAAGCGTTGTCGGTAAGCTTCCGGTACCAACTCGTAAGCCTTTAAAACTATGGCCTTCACAGAATCATAATATGAGGACAGATCTTCGTCCAAGGAAACGTAAACTTTCTAGGCCTTACCTAGCAACTTACTCTGAATAAGAGTAGTCCAATACTCCCTTGGCCACTCCAACCTTGAGGCTATCCTCTCAAAAGAAATAAAAAACTCGGCCACGTTGACTTCCTGAAAATTTGGGACTAACTTGAGAGCCTCAGATAGATTAATACAAGGCATTGCAGACACATTACGTTGGGAAGAAGAAGAACCCCTATTATTCAATGCTTGCATAGCAAGTTCGTGCTGTCTCTCTCTCTCTCTCTCTCTTTCCTCAGCCTTCATCCTTTGGAGATCTATTTCCATTTTTTTCAACTGAATCTGCCTATCTAAAATTTCTACTGACACCATTTCCTCCCCCTGCCTAGCCTCTGGTTTACCATCTGCCTTCATCGCTTTAACATTTTCATAAATATTTAGAAGCAACAAGCCCTTCCTAGCAGACTCGGGATTTTCAATTTCAAAAAATTCTGCTACATACTCTAAATCAGGCTTATTCAAGTCTGCCAACCTTTCCTGCCACCCCTCTCCACTCAAGAGCTCCAGGATATTCAAATAAGTCATTGTGAATTAATTGCCCACAAATAAATATCAAAAAAATATACCAAAAAACAAACCAATACACTGAACACCAGTAACCACACAAATATCCTACCACGGTCACACAAAAAAATTATAAACACCAATCAACACATAAATATAGGAGAGAAGGTATTACTATGTTGCAAGCACCCCAAGAATCCACTCTATACACTCAAGTGACTACAGGATCCGAGAGATCCTGTCACGGTCGCCAAATGTTATGGGCCAAACCCATCAAACATACAAAAGTCTCTTAAACACAAAATAAAGTCACTAACGACCAAGTCCACAATAGGTGGAATGGCCGCAACAGAGTATACAGAGATGGAATCAAGGAGGATATAAAAAGCTGAAAATAAAACTTTAATATTTATTACAAACTTTTAAGAAGGAAATGACCACCGAGTCTCTTACAAAATACATTAAATAAACCAAATCCAATCATACACTGAAAACATTGAATAACCAACACTCTTACACCATTTTAAGACAGACTATACAATTACACCTTAAAGAGAGGACCCCGAAAGTAATAGAATGTCGAAAAGTCAGAATAACCTAACTTATGTTACACACTAAATTCATAACAAAACAATAAATTGCTTCCCTTAAGCGAGCTTCAAAACAGTTGTATTGGCAAACACAGCCTTCAAATCACAGGACGAGGAGATTAATATATAATTTCGCCAGACAATCCATGGACACGGCCGTCCGACAAGTAAACATTCACTTTAGCGTCGCGAGACAATCAACGGACACGGAGGTCCAAAAAGACACCACACCTTACCAGTTGGCAGAGAGGTCCCCTTGGCTAAATCACTGAAGCAAGGGCGAGGTTGGATAATCCAAAAATCGTCCAAAGGAAGACAACAGCGGAAGCGAAGAAAGGCAGATCTCAATTATCCGACTCAGTCAGTCAAGCACTCCCCTTCTTAAAGGTCCAGAAACGACTGTCTCCTCCTGGACGCTCAGCGCCCAAATCACCTCCACCACCAACCGTGAAAATAAAACAAGCTCATTGTAATTAAAACTATACAACAAGTCAGAAAAGTCGGGGAGGAGGAAACAGGGTCATTACGTTCCAAAAGAAATAATTACTGCCAAAGTGACTTGATCAAAACAAAATTAATTTACGTTAAATGTAACACATACTAACAATATATATATATATATATATATATATATATATATATATATATATATATATATATATATATATATATAGTATATATATATGTATATATTTGTATATATATATGTTCATACTTATATATATATATATATATATATATATATATATATATATATATATATATATATATATATATATATATATATATATATATATATATATATATATATATATATATATATATCATTTGATATTTGATCAGTTCCTCTCGTGTAGATTTAAGTTTATTATGTAAATTCTTTATTTAAGTTAGTATATGTACATTTACGTTATTTTCAATAATTGATTTTCTATTTCACGTATTATTGTTACAAAATCTTACGTAAACTGTTAGAGAGTGTTATGTGACCATATGAGATAGGAACAAGGGCTTATGTAATGTTCTTTTATATTCTTATGAGGTATTGTGTCATATTTGAGAGAAAATACTCACTTGTTATATTTTGCCACGTGCTTTGGAAATCTCCAGAAAATCCTAGTGTTAGGATGTTATCTTTTTTTATTCCCGAGAAAAAGGGTAGGCAGAGCTGGCTAGGGAGGGTTGCCGTGAGCAGAGTTGGCACTCCTGTTTGATACGTGGTAGTTGGAAGCTCTGGCGTCGCTGTTAGGCCAGATCCCCACGCTTCCCAAATCATTTGGAATCTTCTGGAAGTAGCTAAGGGTTACATAGATCAGTTAGAGAATCCCAGCCTTAAGTCCTAGTCATCTCCCCCTCTCTCTCTCATACACAGCTCAGTGTATTGTTTTAAAAGTGTTTAGTCATATATCAAAATTTTGGTGTGACAGGTTTTTGTAAACATAGTGAGTACTCATAGAAATTCTCTCAGAGTTTTTGTAACTGGAAGGTGAAAGGTACTTGTATCGTGATCTGGTTATCTATTTTCATTAAGCATCAAACTTTAATATTGTATTCAGATTTAATTTCAAGTGAAACCATTGATTGTATAATTTCATGAGTATTATTTCTTTTGTCTCAGTCTGAGGTTGATTCAAATTTAATACTTAAATTCTTGTGATTATATAATTTTCAGATCGTCACATTTCATTTTTTAGTCTAAGTTTTGTTCAGACTTAATATTTTGAGTGATTTATTTTGTTTTTATGTAAATTTTTTTCAAAGTTTGATAATTTATAAAGAATATATCTATTTTTGTAAAGAGGGTTGTTTCCAATCATCAATGTTTAAGTTAGTGTTCGCTCGTACCCCTGTTAAAGAATCATTTTGAATAAGTCTCAAGAATAATCACCCAGTTTTGTTTCGAGTTTACTAATGAAACCTTTGGATATTCAGTGTTTTATATATTGCTGTCTGGGAATTATATAAATGTGTCAGAGTTTGGGTATTAATATTTCTAAGTGGGACAGATTTCTTTTGAAATCAGCCAGATGAGTTTGGAATTCGAAAGGCTATTTAGCTTGCCAACCGTAACATATATTATGTTATATGTTACGCTCCCAAACAGGGGACCATCTTGAAATATATAATATATATTCAGGAAGACCAGATGGTAGGAATGAGGACGACACCAAGAGTAGGAAAGGTATTAACTGAGTGAAGAGCGGTAAATAGTAGATTTTTACTTGCAAAGTTTGAATCAAAGCAGTACATTATGAGTATTATAGTTTGCTATGCAACGATTCCCCTGATGAAAGGAAAGATGGATACTATGAAGAACTGCAGTGGAATAGGTGAGATCCCAGAGAGAAATATAAAAATTGAGATTGGCTACTTCATTGCTAAAGTTGGAAGGAATAATGAAGGAAAAGAAAATGTGATGGGTGTTGGTGGTCTTGGCGAAGTTCCAAATAAAAAGTGAGCACATTTCATAAGTTTCTGTTCTTTTCCAGTACAGCGACATCCACAAATATACATAAACTTCACCATATGGCAATTAAAAAAATTAAATAGATCACATTGCTATTAATAAAAAGTGACGGAGGACTTTGATAAATATAAGAACCTATAGACGTCCAGATATTGGTAGTGATCACCAGCTCCTCATAGCCAAACAGTAATTAAAACTGAAAGTACCCAACACAAAGGTAGATAAAATACCTAGGTTTGATATTACTAAGCTTCTAGAAGATGAAAACAGAGAAGCCTTTACAATTTAATGTGGGAATCGATTTTTAGTCTTATGAACTTTAAATGACGAAGAGCAGAAAATAAAGTGTTAATGCAGATTGGTGTGATATTAACAACATATATCAGTCAGTTGGTCGTGAAGTTTTCAGACAGAGTTTCAAGGAAAAAGGCCAATGATATGTATTGATAGTGAGGTCAAAAGAAGAGCCAGGAATGACTGGAGAGAATATTTAGACAGGAAAACAGATGGGCTGACAAAGCTATGAATTCAAAGGGGCTATGGTGTGAGAATCTCTCTTAGAATTATTAACAAAATATTTACTGAGGCATAGAAGAAGAAGCATATGCTCATATAAGAAAGATGGATCTTTTATGACAACATGAAGAAAGACAACGTTAGATGGAACACTTTGGTGAGGTCATGAATAGGAGATACGACGAAAATAATCTTATTAATATATCATAAGTTGAGGAAGAACCTGATGTGCCCATGAATGAATTCAGTGTGTTTGATGTCAAAGATATTTAAAAACTCAAGTAATGGAAAACCCCTGGATATGATAGAATACCTGCTGCGATGAAATTGGCTAAAATGAAGTGGCCTCCAGAAATCTTACCAGATTATTCTGTAGAATGAGAGGAAAGAGTGTTGGTGAAAATAAAATAAAAAAGAGAGAGACCTAACTGATTACAGTAATTGCAGAGACATCACATTTAAGTTAGTCTCTTTTATGAAAAATATATTGTATGCTTATTCTAGAGAGAAAATTTGATGAAGAGATGAGAGATGAAAAAGCAGGATTTAGAACATGAAGAAGTTGTGCTGACCAAATTTACATTTGGAGATATGTTGCACAGCAATGCGTAGAATAGAGAAATAGGCTTTTGATGGCATATTTGGACTATAAAGAAGCCTTTGATAGTGTGCACCAGTCAATTTTGTGAAGAGTCCTGCGTTATTATGAATTTCCTCTTAGATATGTGAGCTTAATTAAGCAAGTTCAAAGATAAGATAATGTTAGTGGAGTCCTATCGAAAAAAAAATTCAGTCAACAGTGGAGTACTACAAGGGAAGGTGTTGTCACCTATATTGTTTATCCTCATCATGGATCTTGTAATACATAGAACAGTCTGTTATGTATTATTGTAATAATGTACTATATTATTTCAAGTGTTGCAGGTATTGTGCAACATTGCATCATATTGCATGAATAAAACATGTTATGCTTTGTACATAGGTGTAATGATTTATTTTGGTATTAGGATTCAAACATTTGTTGATTACCTCAAAGATAAGATGTAATTCTTTATAGTTTTGTACTGGAGTAGGATTTAAGTCTTTTCAGAGCGATGCTCTTTTGTTTAGCAATGTTTTGGTTTTGTCAGATTGTGTATGACGCTCCACATACACTTAGGAGTCAGCTGTCATAGAGCAATGTAGTCATAAGTTTTATTAAACTTGTATTTTAAGAATACCAACGTATCATTAAATCCCACCAAGAAAAATTGACGACCAAAGATGGGATCAGCTGAGAAATGATTACTAACAATTCTTCATCTATGTTCCAGGTAATTATGGTTGATAGAAATCCTATCAACTCAGTACAGTCGAAGATGGTAAAGAAGGATTGGATTGGATTGGTAGTAGAAAATTAGCTACCTACAGTATTCTGATTTTGCTGTTCTTATTAGTAGAACACCACAGGATTTGCAATGCTTGCTTACCATAATGCATGAAATATCACACTGGGATGGGCTTCAGGAAAATAGAAGAAAGACAGAGATGATTAGAACGGAGTAGGCAACGGAAGATTAAATATCATTAGAAGG
>NC_090725.1:198112158-198164658 GCF_036898095.1 Palaemon carinicauda
CCTCCATTTTTCTTTTTCTTTTTTTCTCTTCGTGTAATTCATTATCAAACCAGTTCGATTTTTCTGTAATTGTGGTTATTTTTTTTTATTTCCGGGCACCTATTATTATAATTAGTTGCAAGTATAGTTTTACTTCTATCAGTAATGCAGTTTATACAGGATTGTCTGTCTACGAGGGTGTGATTCTCTTCACAGTTACAGACTGGTGTTATCCCTTTTATATCCTCTAGGCTTTGTTCAACGAACTCTTTTGGATCAAAGTCAGTTTTAATTCTGTATGTGATTTCCTTCTGTATTGCATTATTTTTTCTAACGTCTATTTCAAAAGACATCAACTTACGCATTGGGGATATAGAGCAGTTAGGTTCAATCTCCATATTTAGTATGATGTTGTTTTTGTTTACTATAACTAGATCTAGTATATGATTAGACTGAGCTGTTGGTTAAGACACTATGTTTTCAAGGTCGTGGTTGTCAATCAATTCTCTAAATTCATTGACATATGGGTCTACTCTGTTATCAAGATGTAGGTTGAAATCACCACACATAACTATATTTCGATTGTCATTCAATGTATCTAGTAAGTTATTAAATTCATCTAGAAACATTCTTTTGCTTTTGCTCGGTGGTCTATAGAGTATAACTATTTGTAGATTTACATTTCGAGATAAAATTTTAATATTCATATATTCAAATGAATTAACTATGAAATGATTTCTTACTGTAACTTTGTATGATTTCTTAATTAAGATTCCAATGCCACCACCTCTTTTGTTTTCTCTTGGTTCATGATAAAAGTTATAAGATTTAGGTGTCATTTCATTTATTTTCGATCAGTCACTCACATTACCACTCAACCAAGTTTCAGTTAATAAGCAAATATCCACATCTTGATCACTTACGACTTCCTTAATGATATGAGTTTTATTGCCAATGGATTGTATATTTATTAGATTACACGATATTTTCTTAATCGAAGCCATGGTCAGTATTGTTTCTGGCTCTTGTTATTTCTTGTTTATAAACTTCAGAGTTTACTTTATCATAGGATTTATGTTCTGTGTCATCATAGTTCTTTCTCACACAGTTTATGCTTTTAACTTCAACAACATTGCAATGACCCGCTTTATGTTCTCTCGCGCACTTGGGGCACGACTGTTTATTCTTGCAATTTTCTGCACTAAGCCCAAATTCCTGGCATTTGTAACACTGGTAGGGCATGTAATGATCGTAAACATTACATATTCTATATGTGGTACTATGTTTATCTCCATCTTCATAGATTGCTTTACGTATCTTAGGTGTACATTTTATAATATAGTGTTTATGTTTATCCATTCTTGAATTTTCTTGCATTATGATAGTCAGATCATCATTTTCTACAATGTGTCTATTTAGCCACTGGTTCTTAAGCTTCAGACTTTGAATAATATAATCATCATCTTCTGGTACATTTGTGAGTTTTATCTTCGGTTTAAGTTTTCCTTTTTCAGTAACAGTGATCTTGTTTACATTACCTTGTTCCAATTCTGATTATGCCTGCTCCAGGTTCTGTTTAACTGCAAATTTTATGATCAGGTGGCCATCTTTTGTTTCAGCAGTGCTTTCAACTTGGGCTTTTGATTTGGTCATAATTGTTTTCTTATTATTAACTGCTGAAACCTCATCAGTTGATTTTACAATCAATGTTTTCTTTGATTTCAGCTTTTCAGCATATGTACCAGTTAGATGCATCCTATCTATGTCATCTTCAAGCCTTTTCTTTTAATTTTTTCATTCTTTCCTTTCATTTCTTAATTCTTGCATCTCATCTCTTGTTTCTTGCACTTTATTTCTCATTTCTGTCATGCTATCCTTCATTTCTTCTATTTTATTCATCAAGACCTGAACCAAATGATGGGACATTACGACCTCTTCATCCAATACTTTTCTTTGTATGTTTGCTGCATCCTCATTGAACTTATCAATGCAACTCCTACATATGTAATAAATATGTTCGTTACACAATAGCCTTCTGTCGGCTTGTGATAAATTTTCTATTAATCCAGAACATTCGTTTTCAATATGATACCATTTTTGACATCTATCACAACAAATTCCCTCATTGGCAACGACAGTCTTGCAGTGCTCACATAGTTCAGTGTCATCAGATTCCACGGTGACCAACGATCCATTCGCTTATTCATCATTTCTTCCACAGGCACCTTCCTCAATGTTGTCACTATCATATACTGATGTACTCTTCATTATCTGTAGAAATTCATTTGTTTCATCTTCAACTGATTTTCCTGTTTCAGTCTTTTCATGAGGTTTCCTTCTAATTTCTTAATGGCTCCTAACATTTTGTAGTTTACACTATATTTAAGTCAAAATGGGTCGGGAAAACATAATTGGTAACTCTTACCTGATGTCCCAGTTGTAATCAACTATTAATTTGTAATTTTGCACTATTTAGTATTCCAATGACATTGATTCCAATTTACATAACTTAATGATGTTGGAAATTATTAACTTAACGATTTTTCACTCTTTAACTTGTCACTATTGTTGTTAAATTTTCAACAAAGCACTTCTTCAGCACGTCCTCACTCCATATATATATATATATATATATACATATGTATATACATATATATATATATATATACATATACTATATATATATACATATACATATATATATATATATATATATGTATATATTATATATATATATATACATATATATATATATATATACCTATATATATATATATATATATGTATATGTATATATATATATATATATATACATACATATATATATACATATATATATAGTATATATATATAGTCTACATATATATAATATATATAATATATATATATATTTATATATGTATATATATAATATATATATATATATCTGTAGACTATATATATATATATATATACATATATATATACATACATATATATATATATATATATGTGTGTGTGTATGTATATAATATATATATTATATATTTATATATATATATATATTATATATTTATATATATATATATATATATATATTTATATATATATATATATATATGTATATATATATATATATATATACACACATATAATTTTTTGCACTACTTCCTTTATGTTTTTGCATTTAATCCAATCATTATATGTTGCATTTGAAATTAGGGTAGATCAGCAATATCTATTCATTCCTAAAGCAAGAATAAAAATGGCTTTCATCTGTAACCCAATGATGGGACCGCGAGATGGATTACACAGTAATATTAAATATCATTAGTTTTTATTTTTATGATGAATGACATTTATTTGGACATCAAAACTCCCCCATTACTTTACATAAATTACTGGACGATAATGTAATTCACGATATCAGAATTTCTATATTTGGGAATATCTATACCATTAGAAGGTTTTCGTTATAATTTAATGTTTTTTGTGGCTTTGTAATATCCTTGAGTTTCAATATCAGTATTTTCAATATCAGAGCACTTAATTCATACCATTGTATAACAATGAATAAATTCAATTAGCTCTTGGGTAAATGTAATAATCCCATGTTCACTTGTATTTACTGTATTTTAAAGCTGTGAAATATTCCCATCGATGTGGTTATTATTGTTTCAGATTATTCCCTGCGGGAGAAAAAGCCTATCATTCCCAATGAATACTTTTCTTAGACCAAATTTCTCTGTTTGAAACATGACATACAATTTCCAACCAACCAGCTTCAATTCTTAAATAATTTTAACAATCCCCTAAAAAACAATAATGAAAAAAAAACTTTGGTCAATAAAATTAAATGGATTTTTTCTACCTTGAAGTCTAATACAAAATTAAGTTGATAATAATTGTGGTCGGAAGTGATTTTTACTATTTTCGGTCCCATTAGTACGGTGTTCAGGATATGTTCGAAACAAATGTAAGAACAAACGGAAAAATCTAACATTTCACACAATTTTGAACGACGGAATTATCGCACTGTTGACGCGAGATTTCTTTTGATAATTTAACAATTTTTATCAAACTAACTTATAATTGGTCTCACAGACATTATATTTACATTTTCTTTTTAAACATAGATACCATGAAATTTTTATATTCTATCTAAATCACGAAATTAAATTTGCTGTAATAGTAACAAATTTAATATTTACCTTTCACAATTTATTTAAATTCAGAAGTTATATAATTTCAAACCTAACAAACTTTTCATGTTGTCCATTGAAATATCTTTCGACATATTTCCCTCGCATCGGAGATAAGAAATGTGTTGATTCGAATTATATTTCAAAGCAAAGAGATTACCATAAAAACTTAAATTGTGTGTTCATGCATTTAGGTCTATGTATTTATCGTCATTAATTTCAAGGAATGGTACAATTTGTGATTTACTTGATAAATCATAGCCTCTTTATATGCATCTACGGTGAGATATTTGAATTTATTCCAATTTCGAGAGTTGATTAGGTTGTTAAATCTTGTTTCTTTATTTTGAAAAAAATACTCTCACAAATTTGTTCACGTGTAATTTTTTTTCAACTTGACAGTAATTCATAATTAAAAAGGCATCATATCAAATCTTATTGAACTGTGATATATTATACCTTAATATAATTTGAAATTTGCTTATAAACTTTTTATTTATAAGCATTTTAAGTTATATTTTATCCAAAATCATTCAGTGACAACATAAATATCCGCATTGAGAGTGATAAATCTGTATAAATTTTCATAACATTAGCACTAGAATCATTCCTGATATTATCATACTTTTTTTTTCTACTGAAAACAATATCAAAATCATTCAAGAATTATAATTTTCACACCACAAATAACATCATTGAATTAAAGAGCGATGTGTTGATGTTTTTGTGAGGAATTGAAAATGTAGGCATTTAGTTATATAAAAATCATTTCGTATATGGGTGAATTTTTAGTTTTTTCACTAAAACATCTGAATCAAACTGTTCACTAGATATCATGAATTATTTCGAAATGTAGAATAAATTTATTATCAAAAAGGTTTTATTGTATATTTCCATTTCCTCCAATTCAAACTATATAATTTGAAGAAGGATAATCCTGAGAACAAAAAACTGTTCATGATAAAATCTTTATAAGACACTTCTCATTTGAAAAAAAAAAAAAAAAAAAAAAAAAAAAAAGTATTAAAGAAGTATTCTGTTTTAAATATTCCGCAAACTCTGGACTGAATCTTCAAACCGAAACATGTTTTTGATTAACGTAAAGATAAACACGTCCATATTAATTGACCCCAGTAAGGATATTAATCTGATACTCTATCCTGATGTTATTAGTATGAATACGATTATCTTTACGGAAGAATAAATGCATATGTTCTATTATAGATATAATACACAGGAAAGTATACTTGATAAAGATTTTTGTTATTCAATGCACGTATGAAATTTTCATCATATTGACGTTCTTTAATTCATATAAATTTCTATGATTATTTCAATGAATTATATTATTTTGTATAGTTATATATATATATATATATATATATACATATATAATATATATATATATATATAAGTATATATATACATATATATACTATATATATATATAGATACTATACATATATATATATACATATACGTATATACTATATATATATATACATATACATATATATATATACATATACATATACTATATATATTATACATATATATATATAATATATACATATAATATATATATACTATACATATATATATGTATAATACATATATATATTATACTATATATATATAGTATACAATATATATACACACACATATATAATATATATATATATATAATTATATATATATATAAATATACATACTATATACATATATATATATATAAATATATATATATATATATATATATATATTTAACGGATTTTGAGCGAAGCAAAAAATCTATTTTTGGGTGAGATAGCCATGCCGTTCTGATGAAAGGTTCCTTTAAGTAGCTTCCTAGGGTATATTTGACTACAGTGATATTCCCAGAGAATTTAACTTAAGGTCTCCAGAATTATAATGCCTGTCACGAATATCCTTAAAGTTTCCTTTAAGGATATCGCATAATATCAGGGGACGTATTCTTGACACGCCACATAGTAATCTGCACCCCGCATAGCATTTACGCTTCGAAGGGGAAAGTGGCAAAATAAAGAGGAGCCTTTAATAAGGTTCCTTTCCTCCGTTACTATTTGAGTACTTAGATGGCGCCATCATCGTCGCCATCTTTATTCCTTTTAGCGTTGAACCGGTGCTATAGATACGGTATTATTGGGAGGGATCCTGCCAAGGCCTTCCATAGAAAGGAGTGTTGGTCCATCAGGACGACATGGCTATCTCACCCAAAAATAGATTTTTGCTTCGCTGAAAATCCGTTTTTTGGGTGCAGGCCATGTCGTCCTAATTGAAGTTTACCAGAGCATTAATGTATCTGTGGATTTTTTCAATTGTGCCTTAACCTCAAGACAATATTTCCTTGGTCACTTAGACCTTAGAGACCTATGATGTTATCGTTATGCGTCATTGCTTCTAATCATGAACTATGTTAATGCTTCCTGCCCCCTACAGGGAAGACTCATACTAGACTCAGGAAATAGTCTCGAAGTTTGCATATTTCATATGGACAACCTATCAACAAAAGGGTATACGGGTCTCTCTGTATGCCTCTTGTCAAAGTTTGTATTTTCCAAACGAACAAAGTTTCACCTAAGCCACCATACCATCCAAGGTACATCAGCTCCGCAGTATACCACAACAGATAAGTTTATATTCATGTCGAAACAAGGAATGCATGGACAGAAAAGGTTTGTATACATTTAGGAACAAAGTTACTACAGTTGTTCTATGTTATTATGCAGAATAATAAGGAATAAAAAAGTAATGCGCGTACATAACTTTATTTATATATGTTTGGGGCGAAATAAGACGCAAATAACAACCAGATATTTATTGGCAATCAATAAATAGTAATTCAGCATTACATTTCATAATAACATAAAAAATGCAAGCGAATAATAAATAATAAACATAGAAAATGCAGGCCCGACCAGAAATACTTGTTTCATCTGAAAACAAAAGTTCATGCCACTCAGTTGAAAATTTAATAATTTTCCAATACATTTCTGAGAAAGTCTGTCTATTTACACTTGTGTAAAAACACACGACACTAGGGTTAATTCTATGTTTCTTCACCTTTAGACACTGGAACAGTCAATAATGTCACCTTGATGACATTTCACTTACCATGTTGCACTGCAATGTGCCACACATATACACCCTATAGAATTATAGTCCCAATTAATTCACTGTTCCTCGCAGCACTATGCGACAGGTTTTAGTACACTACCTGCCACCAAAACGTATCTCTTTAATTCTTGCACTTGCTTTGCGTAGTTCTTGAAAAACACTCTGGATGACTTCCATCCAATATACGAGTGACCTCCCCATCCTTCCTTTGATGCGTCTGTGTGGATGATGACAGAGGGTGGAGTCGGTTGCAGAGGCACCGACCTCTTCAGGTTCTTGACCATCGACCATGAGCTGGAAAAAAATTCAATGACGAAGCAATTTTCTAGGATCATGATCTGCGAGTGTACTGTCAGGATCCGCTCTGCGAATGAAGTAGGTGATCTTCGCCCTTAGTTGTTTCAGGGATAAGTTTGAGCCCGATGTTTCCCCTTTAAAGAGATGTCCTCCCCTGAAGTCTGAAGTTCTACGAAGATAGACCTTTAGACACTCCACTGGACACAGCGAGACATCTTCCTTCAGAGGGCAGATTCTCTAGGGACCCCACCTCCTGGTGGGTAGCTCGTTCTTGGCGAGAAACGTTGGGTTAGGAAAGAGATTCAGTTCTCCCACTTCAGTAAACTGAATATGGCCCTCTTCCCGAGAAAGGGCCACTATCTCACTAACTCTAGCCCCTGAGGCTAGAGCAAACAAGAATATAACTTTTTAAGTCAAATCTTTCAGAGCAATTCTCATTGTCCAACATCGAGGCAAAGTGTAGTACCTTATCCAAGGACCATTATAACACTTGTTCCTTGTTATAATGATGTCCTGTCTCTCCATGAGTATCTTTCTTCCGCTTGTGACTTTCTTGTACCTAAAACCAAGATTCCTGACTATTTTGTAGAGGGAACTTCTCGAACCAGTAAAATTAGTAGGCGGTTCCCGAACTTTTGCCAACAAATTTGCTAATGTAGGAAGGTCTCCTCTGTCATAAAAGGATAGGATCTCTCTCCTAACACAATCTCTGTCGAAACTATCAAGATTATCA
This sequence comes from Palaemon carinicauda, assembly GCF_036898095.1. Taxonomy (NCBI): domain Eukaryota; kingdom Metazoa; phylum Arthropoda; class Malacostraca; order Decapoda; family Palaemonidae; genus Palaemon; species Palaemon carinicauda. Next base: position 198,120,487 of record NC_090725.1, read on the forward strand.
ACAACAGTCGATTTCCTTTTCCGGGGCAAGGGTGAATGAATTATACCGTCTGAAGATTTCATCTTCTCAGATTTGATGCGATAGATAGTTCTCTCTGAAACTTGAGTTGCTGTTGCTGTCGCCTTAATGATTTCTTTCATTGTCTTGCTAGGGCCCTGTGAATTGAAATATTGAAAAACATTCATTATTATATTACGGCACTGACTGGTAAGCCTACTGCCAGCAGCATGTATATGCCTGGTGTTTGAAGTGCCTTCATCTTTGCTTTGTTCCATATCGTCTCTTGTGGCCATGGCTGAAATAGGTGAAATCAACAGTGAGCCAATTGCTCGATAGCAGATTCTAAGCTGATTGATGGTGGCGGTGTGTGCAGACGACAACTCGCCGGCTGTTCCTTTCTCAACTCCTCCACCCCAAATGTTTCGGCAAAGCTTACATTTCTACGATAGTATTTTGTTCTTAGGTGTTATACAACCTTCAGCAATGTATAATCAATACGTTTTGCTTTTTTCCAAACCACCAATGGCACGTTTGCGCTAAAAATCTAGCTAGAAATTTAAACATTAAACTTCATGCGTTTGAAACATATTTCAAGTCTACAGCTTCGGAGAGTGTTGTTTCATAACTGTTAACTATTATATAATAATTTGGTATGTAACTTCTTAATACTTACGTTTATTACAACTGGTATTTACATAACATTACATAATTTGCCTCTTATCTCAATCTATGGCCGTATAATCACAATTCTAAAACAGTGTGAAAACCAAACTGAGATATTCGGACAACACGACACTCATCCAATCAGCGACAACCAGCTAAGTGCAAGTTTAGTGCAAGTTTGCCAGGTTTAAAAAAATCGACTATACACACTATTCTGAAAGTTTTATTCTAGCTATGACCAAGTTGTGGAATGATCTATAATCGGGTAGTTCAAATTTACAGCAAATATTTTTATGTTGGACAGGCAGACATGAGCCTTTTTTTATAGTTTGAATATGAATGATATGTTTTAATGTTATTACCGTTCTTAAAATATTTGAATCAGATTTTTTATTACTTTTCACACATTGTATATATTTCCTTATTTCGTTTCCTCACTGGGCTATTTTCCATGTTGGAGCCCTTGGGCTTATGTTATCCTACTTTTCCAACTATGTTTGTAGCATAACTAATAATAATAATAATAATAATAATAATAATTAATAATAATAATAATAATAAATAGAGAACATTAGAATTGCTCGAGCAATTCTTAGAAGGAACTCCAAATAAAATTTACCAATAATTTGTTCCTAGGGATTTTGAAAAAATAGAAAGATTGGAAATATATTATTGATTATAGTCCTACAAAGGGACCTAAACTACACTTCTTAACAAAGTAACCAGCCTTTTTACTATCTAGGTTGTCTCGGCAGGCCCCCCTAACCCCTACTTTTAAGGCTCGTCTGAAATCTTGTGTGAAATCTAGCTGAATAGCACCGTAGATTCATCTTTTTTTCCCCATAAATTGACCTTTTCACAAAACTTGTCCTGTGACCTTGAGGTCAAGATCAAGGCCATTCATATTGCACATCTTATGTTGTCTTACCCTTCACGTTTCCACCAAATTTGGCTCAAATCAGTCAAGTAGTTTCTGATTTAGCATTTTCGACTGTGTGGCAGCCATTTTTTATATCCTGATATCTCAGAAACTATTCAACAGAATTAGCTCAGATTTGCGTTTCGCACTAGACCATGGACTAAGGTATCTCTAGCAAAACAAGATCTCGAAGAGCAATCATTTCAAATGATATTTGCTTTGTGCTTTGACGGCGCTGCTTGGAACTGCATGATTCTCTTGATATATACTTCCTCTATATGGGTAATGCCACTGCTGAAGTTTGAAAGAAAAGGCTTTAAAATTGGCCGAGTTATTAGCGATCAAAGACCGGAAAGGAATAAGAACTAGAGAACATTAGAATTGCTTAAGCAATTCTTAGAAAGAGCTTCAAGCAGAATTTGTCAATAATTTACTCCTAGGGATATTGAAACAATAGAAGTATTGGAAATAGTATATTATTGCCTTTTTTGCAAATCGATCATTTCACAAAAATTATCATGTGACCTTGGGATTAAAGTCAAGGTCATTTGTATTGCAAAGTTTTTATTGTCTCATTACCCTCTACATATCCACCAAATTTGGTTCAAAGAGGCCAACTAGTTTCTGACTTAGCATATACAGCCACGTGGAAGCCATTTTTAATCCATGATATTCCAGATACTACTCCACAGAATTAGCTCAGATTTGCATTTGCGCTAGACCATGGAACAGGGTATCTCTAGCAAAAAAAAATTGAAAGCAATTGATGGAATGATTCTTGAGATCTCGAAGAGCAATAATTTTAAATGATTTTTTTTTTTTGTGCATAGAGGGCGCTGCATGTACCTGCACACTTTTCTTGATTTATACTTCCACAATTTGGGGTATGCCGCTGCTCAAGTTTGAAAGCCAACCCTTCAAAACCAGTGATCAAAGACCGGAGAGGAATAATAAAAGTAAGAAGAGTAATAGTAATAACAATAGAGTGGCATTCTAATAACAATATTAATAATAACATTCACTAAACACGCCAAATGTACACATGATTATGCAATATACTGCAATGATCTGAATTCTCTGACAGTAAATAAATATGTTTTGATACCAAAATCAAATTGATTCCTGTTACACAAGCTAAAGTATCACCAAATCTTATTTGATGTGCTTTGAAGTCAACCATTGTCTCCTGGACACATTTTGGTAAACTTTATTTTTCATGGAAAACACACATAAATCACAAGAAGAAATAAACTAATAAAGCTTTTGAAGTTATTTTTTGGGAACTTTATTTAAATTGGACAATCGTTTATTGGACTGCCTGTTAAATTATAGAAGAGGAGGAGTGAAACGATAAATAAACTACATCTTGGTTATATACGTTGACAAAAACAATATAATGAGATGTAAAGTGATTTTGGGTGAAGAAGCAGGTGTTCAAAAACATAAGCTAGTAGTGATGGAATTTAATTGCATTTAAAATCTTAACCTACCCTGAATACAAGAGTACAATTGCCGTTAAGAGCACTTTCCTGATAAGTAGATATTTTCTTCTTTATGTGGTCAATGCTTGGCCTTGAAACTAATAGACTTTAGTGCTCCATATCCTGTGTTAAGAAAACCTTAACTAATACTCCAATTAAAAATTCCACAGCGTTCTGATTTCAACCTCAATTAAGCGAATTGAATATTCCAGTAGCACAACCAGAAATTGATCGGGAGTGGAAATGGTGGCACTTTTGCATACATCCTAGTCTATCTCCACCAAAATTGATTAGGATGTAGTTTGGCCCGGTTAAGTTATATACCAAACTACCTATTTAATTACTGATTTATTTCCGATATTATAAAAGATGAATCAATATTTGTTTTGTGATCAAAGAAATGCAAACATTATTAGTCGACGATGCAAAGATCAAAATAGTTAATGAATTAGAGCATCCTTTGAAATTTTATAAATCCTGTAGTGCCTTTGGCTAATACTAAATTATCTTGAAAGACAAACTACTTAACTACAATATAAAGTTTAGTCGTCTCTTTACCTTCCTAGAAAATAAATCGGTAAAGGAAAAAAATAATTTCCTGATGATTTCTTGATAAAACATAATGAATATATAATTTGGCAAGACCATTTAGTCCATCTTCCCCATTCTTGCTCCACTGTAACTCTTGAAAAGATTGGGGTACAAAATCTCTTCTCAGCAGCTGCAAAAGAAACAGGCAAAGATATTTTTTTTTTTTTGTAATCTCCTTCTAGTTACTGAATTATTTTTTAGAACCTCGTACACTGACAACGGGAGAGAGTTCTTTTCAACCGTATCCTACCTTCCTCTCCAGAGTTTGTGTTCAACTTCATGTTCCTCTGAATCAGTTATATCGTCAAGTATATAATCAAGATTTCAGTTCAGGAACCAAATATTGGAATGTGGTTTGACTGAAATAATTTGGTATCAGTGAGCACAATGAAGTAGCGACACTGTGGTAATGAACAAATGTATAATGAAAGCGGTTAATTGTAAAATCCAAATATGGCAAAAAAAGGGCTTATTCTCATTGGTATTAATCTACACTATCATATGGAGGGTTAGGGCAGCATCGATGAGTGATAGCTACTCTGGAGGATTTTACTTCAATATTTAAGGTACCTACAATTTCCGTGTCAGATTCAAAACAATTTTGGAAATCTCTGTCATTATCTCATATTTCATAACATTCCGCTCAATAAATTTTATCTCATTTGAAGCCTCAAGCATATCAGTTTGTGCTGATGGCAATTGTAGATGGAGAGGTTTAGTTTCAGTAAGTTGCAGGGATGCAATAAACTCAAAATCTAATCTTTAGAGTAAATTGCTTGCATTATTTGGCAACATTTTCTTTGAAATTATGATGGCATTATGTTTTTTTCTACCGATCTCGCATCACTGAATTGCTTGAGACTTGCTTGCCTAGGTTTTTTACCATCATATACTGGTTGCTGAATATAGCAATATACAGTACCCTATGTCTGAAACATGGAGGAAACTGATGCAAAACTCTGCAGTGCAATTGTACTATAGAGACGATTGTTTAACCAAGTATGTGTCTGTAAAAGCACTATACTATCGAAAGAGTAATTGCCTATCTACGAAATGCCTAAGTGTGAAAACCTAGATCTGGCGACAGTGAAGTTAGATGGTCAGTAAATTTTGCGTATGTTGATAAATACGTTAAACATCCCACTAAGATTATGTCCTTAGACAAGAACAGTTGCTTTTGTGCTTGTGGACATTTTTCAATCAGTAGTGTAAAAAGTGTGGTCAATTAATACCATAACTGTAAGGAATAAGATAGTTTTTTAACTTTTTATCCAACAACTAATCTGAAATCATTGTCAACTAACTTTTACAGTTTTTGCTTATTTCTTCCGTGAGGTTGTCAATGTCCTTCGTTTATAGTCCATGTGTCAGACCTCCAAAATTGAAGGATCGGTTCTGAAGAGATAAACAGATTAACCTATGAGTTTTTATTAGCTTGATATCTAAGGGGTTCAGAAAGTGTTGATGGACTTTTGGGTCACTTTTGTAAATAGCATTTTGCCGGCCATAATTGAGAATGGATGATACAGTTTTTGCTATACAAGTATTTTAAGAAAATTGCTCATAACATTTTCCTTGTTCATCCTACCAAGTTGAAAATGAGTTCAAAATATTCCTCTCAAAATCTTAAATCTTTTTGTATATACGTATATAATTTAATTGGATTCTACATGTCTGCATATCTAATATAGGACCCAAAAATTGATAAACCACAAAATTTTTACTTTTTTTAAGTAAAAAGTATTTTTTTCCTTGTTTGTCTTTCAATTTGACAAAAAATTTTATTTTCGTCATTGTAGGGGTATTTTTATGTATAATCATAATTCTTTTCCTTCTTTACAGGTTGAACTGCTGATGCTATTATAGACGATTCTCCTGTCCCATTCAAGCACCCAAAATCCTCCCTAGTGTCATGCATCATTTGTGGGCAAGAGGCGCAAATGTTATCCCTTGTTCAGCCAAAAGGTGTAGAATCCTGGGAAAAACTCTGTGATACAGCCAATATTAGATTATTCTATCAAATTTGGAAATTAAAGAAGGATAATTCTACCAGTTTACCAGAAGTATTTTATCATGGTGACTGTTGATTAAGTTTCACTCACAGAAAAGAGCTTTCAAGATTAAAGAAGCTTGCTGAGTAAACTGAAGATATATTCTTAAAAAAAATATTTAAGTAGTTACTGAAACACTCGAGTATATGAACGAAATTGTATCTTCTGTGAATCCAGCAACAAGTGTCTAAAATGTAAGTCAACACGAAAATCTTTAATTCACCCAGTAGCCCTTCATGCAGATGGGACACTCAGAAATGCTGCTACCCAGAAAGGTAATAACAAACTTCTCGTAATAACTTCACGAGATATTGCAGCAGCTGATGCCTGTTACCATGTGTCATGTTACAAAAAGTACACTAAAATAGGAGGCAACTCTCTAATAATTCCCAGTTTCAGGAAGATGATTATAAATCTAAGGAAGCCTCACCACTCAACATTTATACATGTTCACTAGATTTCTTTTGTTTTCAAACCATCGGATTACGTCCCTAATAGACCTTATGTTAACGGTTGTATCTGCAATGAAGGACAAAGGAGTAGACGGCATTCGACCATCCACAAAGAACCATATTCGCAGAAACATTGAAAAAGAATTTGGAGAAAATTGGCATTTCTCTCAGTAGGTAGTAATAAAGTTTATATTAGGCCATGTAACCCTCCTGCATATGCTATTTCTCGTGAATATTTAAGTGCAAGAATGATATATACTCAAAGAGTGGAGAGTGTGAACAATTGGTTGTTCAGGTGACTTTAGTCTTGAGAGATAAGATTATACAAATTATTAAGGAACAAAGCTGGCCACCTCCTCTGCAAGAGCTCACTGAAACTTACGTAGAATTTCCAGATTGCCTTGCTAAGTTCTTGAGTGTGCTTTTAGGTGGACAACAAGCAATCAGCTCCGAAAAAAAAAAAAATCACCAGCTGTCATTCGAAGTTGGTCCGGATATAATCAGCACACTTACAAATGCATGGATTCTTACTCCTAAACATACCCTCCTACCATGGGCCATAAAAACTTAAAATAGCAATGTCGAACTCATTAAGACATTGAACCATCTTAGACATGGATGTTTATACACTAAACTACTTGCAATTGACATGGAGAAGATGAAAAAGGCAGATGAAAACCAACTAGCACTTCCATCAAGGACACACCCCACAGTCCGACAATAATTGCACTTGATAATACTGATTGGCAAGAAGAAATACTTAGTGGTAAAGGCACATCCCACCGTGTTAACAGAATTATTGTCCAACCTCAAACACAAATATGTGCAGCTGAGAGAAAGTCAATTGTCCACAGCAAAGCAAAAAAGGAGAACATTAAATGTCCATGAGCACCTCCTTCCAGTATACATAGCTGCCAAAACGGTTGGTCCTCCGCCATTAATTGTAGCAAGCCTACCACTTGACAATGAAATAGATAGAGCAAAGAAGAAAAACTATCTCTGGTTATTGGCATGTCTCCATAATACAGCAAATCAAATACTCGTAGTAAGCTCATGGACTAGCTTCAGTATCAAAGCCAGAGGGTATGTAATGGTTAAGCCAGATACCATATGGTACTTACCTACTATCAATGAGCCAATGACAGAATTGTCAACTGTGCAAGATCTCCTCCAGTCTGTCTGTATTCAAGAGAGACTTCCTCTTGATAAGATTACTGTAGTTACAGATCAGGCTTTTTATTCAAAAGCAATGGAGGTTGTCTGGCAACAACAACAAAGATCTGAAAGTATCTAGTTGATGATGGGCAACTTTCATATAATATACAAAATGCTTTCAGTAATAGGGAAATTGTTTCGAGATGCAGCATTAAGAGACCTAGCAGTGGAATCTGTTGTTTTAGCTGGTGGGTCAATTGAGAGAGTTCTAGTTGGTAAGCAATACAACAGAGGTGTTAGACTCCATAAAATTATATATGTGCCTCTCATGCAACTTGCATGGAAAACTTTTACTGAAAGTCTTGAAAGCAGTTACACTTCCGAATTGTCTCATTTAGATGAAACTTTACGGATTGTGATGCTAATGCATGACAACATTTATGCTGCCTCCTTGAAATCTTGCCTGGCTAATGATTCTTGTCAAGGAATCCTAAATTTATGGAAAATTTGCTTGTATTTTGACATGGTATAGAGACTACTTGGACTCATAGGAGCAGATTTAAAAGGAAATTGGAGTTTGCATTTAAAAAGTATATAGGAATTGATTCCTTGGCGTTTTGCCTTAAAGAAAACTAACTATGCTCGTTACCTCCAGGTCTATTTAACAGGAATATCTCAACTTGAAGAGAAATGTCCTGATCTTCATTCACATTTCCTCAAAGTTGGATGTTCAGTGCAAATTTGGTCATCAAGCTCATTTGGCAGAATTACGGTAAACCAGACATTAGGGGAAGCAATACACAAGGACGTAGAGACACCAATAGGACCCAAGGGATTAAGCTTACCTAAAAAGTGCACTTATATGGTTTTATGTGACGTCTGAACACAGGGCAGAAGCAATGAAGCAACTTAGCTCCTTGGTCTCCTCATGAAGCTAAGCTGGGATTGGTTACACAAGATTTCAGACATCCAGAATCAAAAGAGATGAAAGTAATATAAAGGCCATTAAAGATATGTTGGAGAACAACTGGACAAACCCTTTTTCACCTCAACCTTTTATTTAGTGAGTATATCAACATGTGTGGCAGAAACACCAGTAATAAACAAGAATCTTATAAGTGCTTTTGATAAGGAGAAAGAGGCTTTCAAGGCATTCACTGGAGTGTTAGAGGCTGGTTGAGGTTTCCATGACCCTTTCAATAACATTAATCTGCAAACATTTAGCTCTTTTCCGTAAGGTACTGTTGTCCAGAGCGGGGCGAATAGAGAAGTAGTTTTAGAGGCAGACAATCGACTCAAAGGAAAAATCCTGTTGATTGCACAAAACAGGAAATTGGATGTGAGAGATGTTCTTAAGTATCCTTCAGGACCAAACCATGGGCTTTTGCAAATGCAGATGGCACCCTGGAAAAAGCAAGGAAATCAATACTTAGGAAAGCGACTCGAGAAAGATGTGGCAAATGTTGAATTACCACCTGGACCATGAGTGACAGTAGTTGATGGCAAGGCAATTGTGCAAATGGCTTATGGAGAGAATCTTACATTTGAAGAATTATCTGATACATTCTTAAGGAAAGTATTAATTGATAGTCTACAATTTGATCACATTGATGTGGTGTTTGACAAATACAAGCAGCACCCAATTAAGTTTACGGAAATGATGAAACGAGCCTTACAGGATGGCATAAAATTCAGTGAGAGAAAGCTACAGCATTGTATCAAGAACCTGACAAGAATCTTGACTACCTCAGCAAAAAAATCTAAATTCACTATATTCCTTGCTGAAAACTAGAAAAAAAGAGTGTATAAGGGTAAAACTTGACAAGTTACGTTAATAGTAACTGAGCGAAAACGCTGTTTACGATTATCAAAAGATGGTGTCACAGAGATTGTTTAGTTGCAATCAACACACGAGGAAGCAGATACTAGGATGATGATCTCTGCAAGACATGCAACTACCAATTATCAGAAAGTTTTAATCATTTCTGAAGATACAGATGTTCTTGCCATTCTTCTCTATCCCCATTCCTAGATTCCAGCAAGGATATTTCTCAGAAAAGCTTAAAAAATTCTGAGATTGATAGACATGCAAAAACTTGGGGTCCTTCTGGTAAAATATATTTGCGCTGCTTTGACTGCTGTTCATGACTATACCAGTTGTGACACAGTCAGTTCATTTTCTGGATAACGAAAGAGTCAAAGCCCTAAATCTGATTAACAAGTGCAGTGAATACCTGGAACTATTCACATCATTTGGTAAAGAATGGAAGGTCCAAGAGAAGGATTTTAAAACAATTGAGGCATTTACTTGCAGCATGTAATGTACCAACACAAACATCAAGCTCGTGAATAAACTCAGATATGAACTGTTTCATGCTGAAATTGGCGATATATCTTTTGGGCAGGTCCCTCCATTCCTCGACTCGCTGGGGCAACATACAAATTGGGCAAATTACCAAGCTGACATATGCCGAAGGAGTTTTGAGAATTCACCTCAAATTCCAAGTCCAGCTGATGGTCATGGTTGGCATGGCAAAGACGGGCAAATGCTAGAACTATGTTGGTTTACAGGAACACCAGCCCCAGCTGCTGTTTATGAATTGATGTGTTACAAATGCTCAAAATACTATGGTGAAGACTGTACATGTGTGAGGAATGGATTACCTTGCATTCCAGCCTCTAAGTTACAAAACTACAAATTATGAAGATAATGATTACCAAAATTATATGGACAACAGTGATGGAGAACAGGATGAAGATTAATGAAAATAACTATAATGCTAAAAAGAAAAAAAAGTCTAGTGGGAAGGATTTAGGAAGTTGAAGGTACTGATCCAGCATTCCTTGTGCCTACCTCAAATTTATTTACTGCCGATTCCCATCTCTTCTTTTGACCTACTTTAGCATTGAAATCACCCAAAACAAATTTTACATACGTTTTTATTCCATGGATATATCCAGACCATCATAAAGAGTTTCCATTTTTTTCTCTGTATGGGATGTTGTTGGTTCATACGTTTGAATGATCTTCGGTTTATACCTCTTATTTAGTTTAATAGCCAATCCTGCAATAATGACTAGTACTGCAAAATTCTTCATTGTTATCTACGAATTTCTCATCGATATGAAAACCCACTCCATTTTCTTATTCCTTTCATGTCATATAAAGCACAATATCTGGCCCTTTTTTTTTAACTCTATATAAGATTCCCCAGTTCTTATAATTTCACTCAAACCTATCATAACCCAAATTATTCCTTTCAGCTCTTCTATTATATATATATATATATATATATATATATATATATATATATATATATATATATATATATATATATATATATATATACATATATATATATATATATATATATATATATATATATATATATATATATATATATATATATATATATATATGCGTAATATATATCACAGGAAAACGTGATGCTCATATGCAGAAGAACCACAGGGAAAATGAAAATACGAAATATACGCTTAAGTCCTGACTAGTTTCGTGATACTTCTTCAGAGTCCTCTGAAGAAGTATCACGAAACTAGTCAGGACTTCAGCGTATATTTCGTATTTTCATTTTCCCTGTGGTTCTTCTGCATATATATATATATATATATATATATATATATATATATATATATATATATATATATATATATATATATATATATATATATATATACATATATATATATATACACACACATATAGATGTATATATATATATACACACACACACACACACACACACACATATATATATATATATATATATATATATATATATATATATATATATATATATATATATATATATATATATATATATATGTAACAAACTTTACCGGGGATTTTGGTTCATTTATCTTAATTGATAAAGTAATATTTTGAGTGTCACCTAAAGTCACTTTAATTTAATTTTCTTTTCATCGCCATCTAGTGGTTGATGTATTAGGCTAAGATTGGTACGTCACCCATGGAATGTTTTGTTTTGCTTTCCATATTGACTGTTTGGGAGTGTTGGGCGAAGTGACGAGGGACCTTTTATTGGAGGTAAATGGGAGTGAGGAAATAGCTGCCATCTTCAAACTTGAAGATCTCACCGTGAGTTGGCTCTTCAACCGCTGGAGATTACTAGTGGGAGTGATCCAGTGTCTTCAGTGAAGGAGGCGGTGGAGGATTTGATCGCCGCCTTTGGAGGAGCAACTCAGCAGCAGTTGAATGCTATCACTTTCTCCTGTGCATGGTGAGGGTTTGCTGTAATTGTGTGTGTTCCCAGCGGGGAGAAGGACTCTCCACGGACCAGAATCCATCACTACTGTACCCGTTAAAGCTGAGACCTATCTTCCTTTTGGTAAGGGTAGTGATTTTGGTTGGCCTCCATTTCATCTCTGAAGGAGTAGAGGACGGCGCCTTTAGTGATTTTTCACCGCTGTTTGTGTTGCACTACGCGGTTAGCGTAAACAAGGTCTCGCCCATGATTGGTCTTCTGACTTTATTCGTCTCTGTGAAAGCTTACATCAGGAGTTTTTTTATTTCCATGTTAAAGTAGGTTAACTATTAATATGATTTATGTGTATTGTGGGGATGGGAAGTTTTGCCTAGATTTGTATAAAGAGGGGTAGAGTTAAGGTTCCGAGACTTTCTTGCTCTTTTCTATCCGTCAATGTAATTGTGTAATTTGTCGGGTGAATGGTAGTTTGCGAGATTATTCTTTCCTTTTACTGTTGTCTTGCCTTTCCGTGTCGTTGTTGATGAATGGGTCCTATATGTGTTTGTTGTACTGTGCTTGTGGTTTGATATCTTTCCATTTAAAGTGATTTTCTGTGTTATTTTGTTTGTAAATAAATATTCAATATGACTCTTGCAGTGTTTTATGATTACCCACTCCTTTAATATCACTGTTACATATTATTGCTAGCTCTGGCTGTGAAGAAAACTTAAAGAACTTGGCCCTCACTGGGACCGTGCGTAACATTTGGTGACCTTGCCAGGATCCTGTAAAACTAGTATTTTCAGGATCCCCAGAGCGTATGTAATTGTATGTAAACAAATAGTGAAGGAGGTGGTAATTATCAGTTTGTCTAGGTATATTTCTTCGACAAAATGACTGATACAGAGGAAGTGGCTGGGTTTAATGTTTTGGAGTTTTTCCATAGTCCTGATTGGGAGGAGAAGATAGGTGATCTTAGTAAGAGCCATTTAATTATAATTGGTGAATATCTTGGGTTGCCTATTGTCGCAGGTGTGAAGAAAGGGAGTTTGTTGCTTCAGGTAATGAAGGCTATGCAAGGTAGAATAGCAGGTCCTAGTTTAGCTGAACCAGAGTCAATTAAGGATAAGATAGCTTTGCAAAAGATAGAAATGGAAAAGTTGAAGTTACAGTTAGAAATGGGTAAGACTGAAGTAGCTAATAGGGAAAGAGAGAGGCTTCATGAGAGGGAACGGGAAAAGCTTAGAATAGCGCAGGAACAGGTTAGAGTAGAACAGGAAAAGCTTAGGTTAGATCAGGAAAAAGAATTGGAAAAGCTTAGAATAGCGCAGGAACAGGTGAGAGTAGAACAGGAAAGGGCTAGGTTAGAGTACGAGAGAGAACAGGAGAAGGTTAGGTTAGATCAGGAAAGAGAATTGGAAATTAGGAGAATGGAACATGAATTACAGGTACTTCGGCTGAAGCAACCAGAAGCGTAAGATAGTTTTAATATTGGCAGCGCAATTAAGCTGGTACCAATATTTAATGAATCCGATGTCGCAGAATTTTTCTCTGCATTCGAAAAATTAGCGAGAAAACTGAGTTGGCCGGAATCAATGTGGACTACCTTAGTTCAATGCAGATTGATCGGTAAGGCACAGAAGGTTTATGCAGCGCTAAGTGAAGAGACGAGTGCAGAGTACGAACAGGTCAAAGAGATAATATTGAAGGCTTATGAACTGGTACCGGAGGCGTACCGTCAACGCTTTCGTAACTTGCGTAAACTGTATAACTGCACATTTGTTGAATTTGCTAGAGAGAAAGTAAGTGCGTTTTTAGATTGGTTAAAAGCGAAGGGTATTAATGATTTTGAAAGTTTAAAGGAACTAATATTAATTGAGGAATTTAAAAATCACATTGGGATGGAACTTAAAGTACATTTAGAAGACTTGAAATTGGAAACTATAGAAGCAGTAGCGGTTGCTGCGGACGAATATACTTTATCGCATAAGTCAGTAAATCGTTTTTCATCGAGACTCGATAAATGGGATAAAGGTAAGAAGGGCGAGAAAGCAGCGGTAACGTCTGGTAAGTCGGATGGAGGGAGTTCTCCAAAGAAGGCAAAGTCATCACCAAGTAGGGGTGGAAGTGAAATCATTTGTTATTTCTGCAGGAAAAAGGGCCATGTTAAGGCTGATTGTACTGCCTGGAAAGGGCAGGGTAAGTCAAAGCCGGTAGGCTTGATTGGTAAGGTTGCTGGGAGCAGGTCCCAGGTAAGTAGTTGCTTCAGTAAGTACGTCGCAGAAGGCGAGGTTTTCACGAAAGACCGGTCAGGGTCTGGAAGGCGGGTGAGAATACTACGGGACACTGGCGCGGCCCAGTCGGTAATCTTACGGTCCTCATTGCCCTGGGACTTCAGAGAGGAGGAGCCAGAGTATGTAGTATTAGGTGGATTTCCTAATACAGTAGTAGCGTGTCCTCTGGGTGAGTTTTGGGTAGACTCAAGGTGGATTAATGGACCTATGAAGTTGGCAATGGTGGATGTATTACCCTTAAGCAATGTTGATATTGTGTTAGCTAACGATATAGAGGCAGGTACGGTATGTGATTGCCCGGTTGTGCAATGCAGGTATGCTGACCCCGTTAGTGAAGTTGAACCGGTAATGGTTGTGACTCGCTCGGCAGCGCATTCATCTGGGATAGAGGATGAAGGGTTAGGCTTGGATAGTCTAGAGGAGCTGTCAGAGGGAGGGGTTTCTGGGTTAAGTGCTTCTTCAAGTCCTAGTCTGGTCTCTGAGTGGGATAGCTCAGTAAGGTGGGATAGGGAATCACTTAGGTTAGCTCAGAAGGAAGAGTTTGGAGAATTAGGAGTGGAGGTAGACTCTGATTTGAGTAGACCTCGGTATCTGTGGGAAGACGGCATCCTACTGAGGGTGAGTAGGTCAACTGTGGTTCCGTCTGATGATTGGGAGGTAAGGAAACAGGTGGTAGTGCCCCATAAATATAGAGACAAGATTTTATGGTTGGGACACGAGGATGTGTTCGCAGGTCATTTTGGAATTGGAAAGACTTTTAGGAAAATTGCTGAACACTTTTATTGGCCAAAGATGAGATCTGAGGTAAAAAGGTTTGTTAATTCTTACAAAACTTGTCAACTGGTTGGTAAACCCAATCAGAAAATCCCTAAGGCACCTTTAAAACCAATTCCAGCAGTAGGGGAACCTTTTCAGGAAATTTTGATTGACATTGTAGGCCCATTGCCTAAAACCAGCAGTGGTAATCAATACATACTAACTATAATGGATCGAATTTCTAGGTACCCGGAAGCAGTGCCCTTGAGGAGTTTTAAGAGTAAGCAGGTCATCAATGCATTAACAAACTTCTTTTCCAGGTTTGGTTTGCCCAAGACGATTCAATCTGATTGCGGGACTAATTTTACAAGCAAAGATTTTTGTAAAAGTTTACAGGAGTTGAAGGTTCAACATATCAGGTCATCGCCTTACCATCCAGAAAGCCAGGGACAGATTGAGCGATTCCATCAGACGCTGAAATCCATGTTAAAAAAATATTGTGGGGATAATCCGGGAGGATGGGATAAAGATCTCCCATATTTACTTTTTGCTTTTAGGTCTGTACCAAGTGATGTAATGGGTTTCACCCCCTTTGAATTAGTTTTTGGTCACAAGGTAAGGGGTCCCTTGGATGTGATAAGAGAGAGTTGGGAGGGGAGTCACCCTAACGTAAGCTTGATAGAGTTCTTGAGAGAGTCCAGGAGTAAGTTAACTAAGGCATGGGAATTTGCTAAGAATAATCTAGTAATTGGTCAGGGGAAGATGAAGGAAAAGTACGACGTAAAGACCAGAGTTAGGGAATTTCAGGTTGGAGATAAGGTACTTGCTCTGCTGCCAATTCCAGGAAATCCCTTAACAGCAAAGTTTTCAGGTCCATGGAAGGTTGCAAAGGTAGTTAGTAGTCTTAACTACCTGATAGAAACACCAGACAGGCGACGTAAGTATCAACTATGCCATGCAAATATGTTGAAACCTTTTGTTGAGCGTGAGAGTAAGGAACCCATCTTATTACTCAATAGGGTTGAGCCTAGTGTTGTAGGTCTCAGCATTGATATGCCATGGCCCAGAAATAATCAGGAAATGTTAAGTAATTTGTCTGGGAATTTGCTACACCTAGAAAGGGATCAGAGGGAATCTGTGGTAAATTTATGTGAATCTTTTCCAGAATTATTTCAGGATTCTCCAGGGCTTACCAATGTATTGAGTCACGATGTGGAAGTGGGAAATGCTAAGCCCATCAAGCAAGCCCCCTATAGGACCAATCCAGTAAAAAGAGAGATTATTGACAAGGAGGTAGAGTATATGTTGGAGCACAATTTAATTGAAGACAGTAATAGTCCATGGTCTTCTCCTGTAGTCTTAGTGAAGAAGGAGGGAGGTGAGTACCGGATGTGCTTTGATTACAGGAGAATTAATGCAGTCACTGAGGCTGACAGCTTTCCTCTTCCTCGAGTAGAGGACTGTATTAATGAAATAGGGAATGCTCAGTATATTAGTAAATTTGACTTGTTAAAAGGATACTGGCAAGTTCCATTGACTAAGCGGGCTAGGGAGGTATCCGCATTTGTAACTCATGAAGGGTTGTATGCCTGTAATGTTATGCTTTTTGGCATGAAAAACGCCTCTGCTACGTTCCAGCGTTTAATGAATAAGATTGTGGGTAGACTGGAAGGAGTAGTGGTCTATATTGATGATATCATCGTGTATAGCCATGATTGGGCTACACACTTAAAGAGGATGGAGAAACTGTTTGTTAAGCTCAAGCAAGCAGGGTTGGTGGTTAATTTGGCAAAGTGTGACATAGCAAAGGCGAAGGTAGTCTACTTGGGACATGAAGTAGGTCAGGGTAAAGTACTACCAAAGTCTGCAAATGTAGAGGCAATTGTAAATTTTCAGGTGCCGGATAACAAGAAAGCCATTCGCAGGTTTCTGGGAATGATAGGCTACTATAGAAAATTTATAATTAATTTTTCCCAAATAGCTAATCCTTTAACTAATTTATTGCAGAAAGGAGTGGAATTCCAGTGGTCGAGCGCATGTCAAGAGTCGTTTGATAAGTTAAAATCCACCTTATTAACTCATCCAATTTTGAAAGCCCCTAATTTTCAAGTACCATTCAAGTTGGCAATAGATGCCAGTGATGTGGGTGTTGGAGCTGTCTTGTCGCAGGTGGAGGACCAGGTAGAACATCCAGTGGCTTTCTTCTCAAAGAAATTAACTAAACCATAGCAGAGTTATTCCACCATAGAGAAGGAAACCTTGAGCCTGATTCTCGCTCTTGAACATTTTGAGGTTTATCTTTCCAGCTGCAGCACACCGATTGAAGTCTGGACAGATCATAATCCTTTAACTTTTTTGAAAAAGTTTAAGAGTCACAATCAGAGATTGTGTAGGTGGAGCTTATTGTTGCAGGAATGGAGTCTGGATATTAAGCATATCTCTGGAAAAGAGAATGTTGTTTCAGATGCCTTATCCCGCTGATTTCTTGTGATAATGAAATTTTTCACATTTCAGGAGATTGTTTTTTTTTTTTTTTTTTTTGTTATTGTTAGGATGACACTAGTTAAAGTATTAAAATTATTAGTGTTCAGATTATATTTTGAAGGGTAAATTAACTAGTTAGTTTTGATAAACTAAATAGGGGTTGCTTTGACTTGAGACTTTATCTATCAATTTTTATTCCATAAAAATTTTTATTTAAGGGGGGAAATGTAACAAACTTTACCGGGGATTTTGGTTAATTCATCTTAATTGATAAAGTAATATTTTGAGTGTCACCTAAAGTCACTTTAATTTAATTTTCTTTTCATCGCCATCTAGTGGTTGATGTATTAGGCTAAGATTGGTACGTCACCCATGGAATGTTTTGTTTTGTTTTCCATATTGACTGTTTGGGAGTGTTGGGCGAAGTGACGAGGGACCTTTTATTGGAGGTAAATGGGAGTGAGGAAATAGCTGCCATCTTCAAACTTGAAGATCTCACCGTGAGTTGGCTCTTCAACCGCTGGAGATTACTAGTGGGAGTGATCCAGTGTCTTCAGTGAAGGAGGCGGTGGAGGATTTGATCGCCGCCTTTGGAGGAGCAACTCAGCAGCAGTTGAATGTTATCACTTTCTCCTGTGCATGGTGAGGGTTTGCTGTAATTGTGTGTGTTCCCAGCGGGGAGAAGGACTCTCCACGGACCAGAATCCATCACTACTGTACCCGTTAAAGCTGAGACCTATCTTCCTTTTGGTAAGGGTAGTGATTTTGGTTGGCCTCCATTTCGTCTCTGAAGGAGTAGAGGACGGCACCTTTAGTGATTTTTCACCGCTGTTTGTGTTGCACTACGCGGTTAGCGTAAACAAGGTCTCGCCCATGATTAGTCTTCTGACTTTATTCGTCTCTGTGAAAGCTTTCATCAGGAGTTTTTTTATTTCCGTGTTAAAGTAGGTTAACTATTAATATGATTTATGTGTATTGTGGGGATGGGAAGTTTTGCCTAGATTTGTATAAAGAGGGGTAGAGTTAAGGTTCCGAGACTTTCTTGCTCTTTTCTATCCGTCAATGTAATTGTGTAATTTGTCGGGTGAATGGTAGTTTGCGAGATTATTCTTTCCTTTTACTGTTGTCTTGCCTTTCCGTGTCGTTGTTGATGAATGGGTCCTATATGTGTTTGTTGTACTGTGCTTGTGGTTTGATATCTTCCCATTTAAAGTGATTTTCTGTGTTATTTTGTTTGTAAATAAATATTCAATATGACTCTTGCAGTGTTTTATGATTACCCACTCCTTTAATATCACTGTTACATATTATTGCTAGCTCTGGCTGTGAAGAAAACTTAAAGAACTTGGCCCTCACTGGGTCCGTGCGTAACAATATATATATACTGTATATATATACATATATATATATATATATACATATACATATACATATACATATACATATACATATACATATACATATACATATACATATACATATACATATACATATACATATACATATACATATACATATACATATACATATACATATACATATACATATACATATATATATATATATATATATATATATATATATATATATATATATATATAGTGTGTGTGTGTGTTCGTGTGTTTAAACTAAATTTAATTTTGTGGCTTTCCAAAGCCACTTATCTATAAAATAAAACTAGTAACCAAAGTTATTAATGTATCATGTTAAAATTCTTCGCTTTACTAGTGTAGAATTCAAAATAAGTATGGTACCATCATTTAACGTTGTGATGAACGGAAATAAGCTATCTGTTCCTTCACTTTCTCCAAGCTGTACTTGTAATTAGTTACTAAAAAATTAGATAAAAAAGTGTATTTGCTCACAAAATAGCACATCACTTTGTGCACAGTCTGCTGCTTCAAAACTGGGTAGTTGATATCGGGGACAAAATGCCAGAAATTTTCATCACCTGATTTTATAATCGCCTTTAGCATTTCATTTGCCTACGAGTGGACAATCTCAGATTCCACAGAAGCACGATCAAGGCAAATTTCAGAGAGTATAGAACTTGAGATTAAAATTGAAGAGTATCTTGTACCTCATTACACACATAAATCTTGACTCAAACTTCTTTCCCAAATCTTTCAATGCATTCTTCAAAGGAACATTGCTGAAACTTTGCAACATTGCAGAATTGCCCAGTGTGGCTTTTCTAAGGTTTGGATTGTCTGTCCAGTATGACAAATGATGTGATCTTGTTTTGAAATGCTATGACTCCACCCAGCATTGCAGCTGGTGTTTTCCCCTCCCCTGTAACTTCTGATTTAGTGCATTCAAATGTCAAGTGAGATCTTTTCGGAATGCCAGTTTCATTATCCGCCCAGGATTCTCCAGTTTAGGATCAACTTATCCTTTGCTTGGCAATCGTTCCCAAACACATAACTGTGCAGCATCACAAATATGTGTTTTCGTCCAATGCAATGCTAAAGCATTGAACAGCCGACATATCTGCAATTAACTGATGAGAAAGTTCATAGCTGATTTCTTCAGTCCTCCTCCTTATGGTTGTGTCTGATATAATCTGTTTGAAAATTAATACTCTATTACTGAAACCACAATATATTTTCTCTGCTGATGCAAAAAGACATTCTTTAACAACCTTTCAATCTGCAAATGGTTTATGCTTGGCCAAAATCCATGCAATCTCATATGTTGCCTCTGTTAAATTCTCTGCAACCTATTATGAAAAGTAAAGAATTGCCAGTGCCACTATATTCTGTTCAATTTCATCTGGCAAAAATAAATGAACATTAAAATCTCGACTACTTAGTTAGGGTTGCATAAATGTTAGTGACCTTTTGGTAAGAGGTAGAAATAGGGCTCTCCAGTTACTATTTTTTTCTTTTTTTTTATTCAATTTCATGCAACTCTGATAGAGTAATGAAGATTTGTGAGTTCATATTTTTGGGCAGATGAAAATAAGGACTCTAGGAATATTGAACATATTCCTATTAGTAATCTTATTAAAATATGAGTGATAGGGCACAATGATGAAATTTATATCTGATACTTTGAACTTTCTCTCTAATCACTGATGGATTTTCTCCACTTCCCTTTCTCTCCCGCAAGCCACTAATCTATAAGCCATCTGACCATCCTTTACATTCTATCCTCTTCGTAACACTAAATATATCACAATTAATAATTAACAACTAATAATTAACAATTAACACTTAACAAAATTCCCCAAAGAGAAATACCACACTCTCAACGAGAGAAGAGTCAATCATTTAGATATTTAAACACAATTGATAATCAAGAAAAATCCCCCCGACGGGAAACGCCACTCTCAACTAGAGAGAGGCCCCCCCCCCCCAAAAAAAAAAAAAAACTTAAAAACTAAACAAAACACTAAATACATAAATGTTCTCACACTCTTTGAGGCTGGAGAAAAACACCCACAGCTCCAAATAAGGTACCGGCTCCACAGACACTCTGTTATTATAGGGAGTAAAGCTCCGTAGGACTCCTCAGCAAAGGCAAGGAAATGTAGCACCAATCCCCCCCATAAATGGCAAGTTGTCTTTCCTACCTGGCAACTGTCTCCCTACTTGACGCAACGAGCTCCAAGGTTCCCGTAGCTGGTCAGGACGAGGATACGTCAAAGAAGGAGACTCTCCTGGGTCCACCTTGAAAGCCGGTGTTCCTACGTCGGCGATGCACACCGCAGAAGAGAATCAACAGGTAATACAAGACACTACAGGTGACAGAAATGCACCTGCAAAAACGCCGTCAACAGTGGGAGGCACAATCGTCAAAAGGCTAACATTAGCCAGCAGCTGCAGTAGGTCCTGGAAACATTGGGCTCGAACTGGTTCTTTAGCAATCGAGTTCCTCACAAGTAACCTTAGGTGTCTCTTCTCACCAAGGACTCGAAAAACACAGAAAAGAAACAAAGCGTTACACTAGACACTTATAAATCTTTAAATGAGCGGGGAGGAGGTTAAAGCGGCACTTACAAAGAAAAACTTTAAATTTGTAATTATAGCCTTTAAACTAAAATATTATAATAAATCTACATAAAACAAAAAATGTAGAAACAAGGCTGACAAAGATTAAAGCAAAAATTACGTTAATACATAATATATATATATATATATATATATATATATATATATATATATATATATATATATATATATATATATATATACATAGATAGATAGATAGATAGATAGATAGATATTGCATTTTCCAATGACGTATAATTTTTTTTCATCAAGCATGTACCATAATTCTTCATTATCAATAGATTATTCCATTACAAATTTCTAAGCAAAGAATAAGAACTCACTACTAATTTATAACCAATGTCAAAATAGCATTGATGAAAATAAAAACGTTCAAATAGATAATAGAACTTTTTTTCAAAATACTAATCATTAGACATGAATCAATTGCTCAAAAATTAACATGAATAGCATACATCACTCCGAGGATGTGACAAAGATGCTGATGAAACGTTGGTAGAATAGAGAGCACTCACTCAACACAATAAGATTAAAAGTTGAAGTATTCGAATGGGTGAATGAATACAAAACAGCAGTATAGATGAAATAGCCAGAACAGAAGAATCCCAGCTTTTCACGTCCTTTTTTGAGTATTTGATTTAATAATCGTTCCATTAGATGTTTAATGAAATATTGCATTGGTTACAAGACTATGATAATTGATGTTTAGTTGTTAGTGTTAGCGGCTACTTATTTTTCACCCATTTCCTCAGGGTCGTTATTGTATTTCCAACTGATATATATATATATATATATATATATATATATATATATATATATATATATATATATACAGTTGGATACAGGAATTCCTGGCACACCACGCTATGGGGCAGTGCACCCTGTTGCACAGTTACTGCAATATGAGTAACCAAACAGATAGTGTAGGGAGATATGGCATCACTGCTCAGAGGGGCTTTACACAGGAACCTTCTGCTCAGTATTGGTGTGACATGGTATACTTCCTTAGAGCGAAGTGTACCCGAATTCCTTTGGTGTTGAAAAGTTGTTTATAGGTCATGCAGAGGAGGCTACTTCCTTTGCAATGATCCACTCTTCCCTGTCTGACCATGGTTGTTGAATATTTTAACAAAGCTTAAGATATAATTAGAACATGGCCCAAATTATGAGGAATGTATTTTAACATACCTTAGTAAATTTTGTAAGGTACGAATTTTAATAGGTAACCCTTTACATTGATTTTTTCTTTTTTATTTAACCCCATATTTGAAATTTTAAGCATCATCCTTTATTGCAATTTATATTCAGAGAGATAATTCTAATTGAGTTCTTCTCCAATTGTACTGATATCTAGTCATTAGACAAAATCTATCAAAATTTTTGAAACATTTATATTCATATTTTTAGGATTTCATGTTTTGAATAATCATACAAACATATACCAAAGGCACTTCCCCCAATTTTGGGGGGTAGCCGACATCAACAAATGAAACAAAACAAAAAAGGGGACCTCTACTCTCTACGTTCCTCCAGCCTAACCAGGGACTCACCCGAGTTCAGCTGGTACTGCTAGGGTGCCACAGCCCAACCTCCCACATTATCCACCACAGATGAAGCTTCATAATGCTGAATCCCCTACTGCTGCTACCTCCGCGGTCATCTAAGGCACCGGAGGAAGCAGCAGGGCCTACCGGAACTGCTTCACAATCGCTCTCCATTCATTCCTATTTCTAGCACGCTCTCTTGCCTCTCTCACATCTATCCTCCTATCACCCAGAGCTTTCTTTACACCATCCATCCACCTAAACCTTGGCCTTCCTCTTGTACTTCTCCCATCAACTCTTGTATTCATCACCTTCTTTAGCAGACAGCCATTTTCCATTCTCTCAATATGGCCAAACCACCTCAACACATTCATATCCACTCTAGCCGCTAACTCATTTCTTACACCCGTTCTCTCCCTCACAACTTCTTTCCTAACCCTATCTACTCGAGATACACCAGCCATACTCCTTAGACACTTCATCTCAAACACATTCAATTTCTGTCTCTCCATCAATTTCATTCCCCACAACTTGTAATTCAAGAGGTATTAGTTTGTTGAGTGTAGTTGGAAAAGTGTATGGTAGAGTAATGATTAATAGGATTAAAGATAAAACAGAGAATGCAATCTTGGAAGTACAGGGTGGTTTTAGAAGAGGTAGGGGTTGTATGAATCAGATTTTTACAGTTAGGCAAATATGTGAGAAATATTTAGCAAAAGGAAAGGAGGTGTATGTTGCGTTTATGGATCTGGAGAAAGCATATGATAGAGTTGATAGGGAAGCAATGTGGAATGTGATGAGGTTATATGGAGTTGGTGGAAGGTTGTTGCAAGCAGTGAAAAGTTTCTACAAAGGTAGTAAAGCATGTGTTAGAATAGGAAATGAAGTGAGTGATTGGTTTCCGGTGAGAAGGGAGCTGAGACAGGGATGTGTGATGTCGCCGTGGTTGTTTAACTTGTATGTTGATGGAGTTCTGAGAGAGGTGAATGCTGGAGTGCTTGGACGAGGATTAAAACTGGTAGGCGAGAATGACCATGAATGGGAGGTAAATCAGTTGTTGTTTGCGGATGATACTGTACTGGTAGCAGACACAGAAGAGAAGCTTGACCGACTAATAACAGAATTTGGAAGGGTGTGTGAGAGAAGGAAGTTGAGAGTTAATGTGGGTAAGAGTAAGGTTATGAGATGTACGAGAAGGGAAGGTGGTGCAAGGTTGAATGTCATGTTGAATGGAGAGTTACTTGAGGAGGTGGATCAGTTTAAGTACCTGGGGTCTGTTGTTGCAGCAAATGGTGGAGTGGAAGCAGATATACGTCAGAGAGTGAATGAAGGTTGCAAAGTGTTGGGGGCAGTTAAGGGAGTAGTAAAAAATAGAGGGTTGGGCATGAATGTAAAGAGAGTTCTGTATGAGAAAGTGATTGTACCAACTGTGATGTATGGATCGGAGTTTTGAATAATATTTTCAAATATTTGATTAGGTAGTTGGGAACATCTTAATGTCTTTGAAATGCATCGTTCTAGTCTAGACATTATTCTCTAGGACAGTCGTTCAATTTGCAGATTACGCACGCAGTATATCTATCTACACAGGCACTTTCTCCAGTTTTGGTGGGTAGACGACACAAAGAAAAAGAACAAAAGAAGACTTTTCTTCTCTTAGCTCCACTCAGCCTAGAAATGGATTCAACTGAGTTTGGTTGGTACTGCTAGGGAGCCACAGCATACCCCACCTCATTATCCACTACAGTGAAGCTTCATATGCCAAATTCCCTACTGCTGCTACTCAGTGGTCACCAAGGAGACTGGAGAAAGCAGCAGGGTCTATTGGAACTGTGTCACAATTACTCGCCATTCATTCCTATTTCTAGCACGCTCTTTTGCTTCTCACATCTATCCCCATATCACTTGGAGCTTTCTTCACTCCATCCATCCACTCAAACTTTAGCATTCCTCTTTTACTTCTCCCATCAACTCTTGCATTCATCACCATTTCCAGCAGATTGCTCTTTTCCATTCTTTCTACATAACCAAACAACCTCAACACATTTATATCCACTCTAGCTACTAATTTCTTTCTTACACTCATTCTCATCCTCACTATTCCCTTTCTAACCCTATCTACTCAAGATACACCAGCCACTCATCTATATATCACAGTCGGTGCATTCACTTTCTTATACAGAACTTTTTTGCCATTCATTCCTAATCCTCTATTCTTACCACTCCTTTCACTACCCCTAACACTTTATATCCTTCATTGACTCTCTGATGTACATCTACTTTCTCTTCACTATATGCAGAAACAACAGACCCTGAATACTTAAACTGATCTACTTCCTCAAGTAACTCTCCATTCAACATGACATCGCGCCACCCTACTTTTCGTGCATCTCATAACCTTTCTCTTACACGTATTAACTCTCAATTTCCTTCTCTCATACACCCTCCCAAACTCTGTCACTAATCGACCCAGCTTTTCCTCCGAGTCTGCAATCAATACAGTATCATCCGCAAACAAATGCTGATTCACCTTCCACTCTTGATCACTTTCATCTATTAGTTTCAATCCTCGATCTAGCGCTCGAGCATTCACCTTTCTCACAGCTCCATTATCAAACAAACTGAGCAACCGTGGCGACATCACACATCCCTGTCTCAGTCCTACTCTCACTGGAAACCACTCACTATTTTCATTTCCTATCCTAATACACTCTTGACTGCCCATGTATAAACTCTTCACTGCTTGCAACAACCTTTCACTAATTCGATATAACTTCATCACATTCCACATTGCTCTCCTATCAACTCTATCATAAGCTTTCTCCAGATCCATAAATGCATCATATACCTCCTTACCTTTTGCTAAATATGTTTTGCATATCGGCCTAACTGTAGAAAATCTGATTCATACATCCCCTACCTCTTCTAAAACCACCCTGCACTTCTATGATTGCATCCTCTGTTTTATCCGTAAACCTGTTAATTAGCACTCTCCCATACACTTTTCCAACCACATTGAACAAACTAATACCCCTTGAATTACAATAATCATGCACATCTCCCTTACCTTTGTATAGCAGAACGTTATACGCACACACCCAGTCCACTGGTACCAATGACAAAATAAAACATATATTAAATAATCTCACCAACCATTTGCGTACAGTTACGACCCCTTCCTTCAACATCTCAGCCCTCATGCCACCCATACCAGGTGCTTTTCCTACTCTTGTTTTATCTAGTGATCTTGTCACTTCCTTTTCCTTGCCTCCTCTCCTTTCAACAACCTTCCACTTTCATCTTTTACTATCTCTTCACTTCTTGATCCACCCCTCTTTCTTATTTTCACTTCTTTCCAAAACTTCTTATTTTCTTAATAAGAATGATCCAATCCCTGACCCCACCTACTAACTTCCACTCCTCTAAAACCTAGATCACTAGTCCCTCTTCCTTTCACCCTGCCATATGCTACTTTCTTGATATTCACTTATTACCTCTGGTTTTTCTAACTCTTCCCTTCACTAGCTCACTTTTACAATCCCCCACTATATTTCCCACTTTTTTTGCTACAACTAACTTTCCTACAACCAAAAAGTGATCATACATACCATTAGCCATACCCCTGAACACGTGCTTATCATTTAATCTTCCAAACATCCTTCTTGTTATCGACACAGTCTATTAATGCCCATTTCACCACTCTTCCATTTGCCACTCTTACCCATGTATACTTGTTACTATCTCTCTTCTTAAAAGAACTATTTATCACCAGCTCTTGTTCAGCACACATATTTACCAGTCTCTCACAACTCTCACTTTCACCTGGTATGCCATACTTCCCAATGGCACCTTTTACCTCCCCCGGTATTTAAGTCACCAATCACAACTATATAATTCCTTCTACACAGTCCTTATACACACTTAGTTGATTCATTCCTGAATTCATTCCCCTCTTCTTCACTTTGCTCACAACC
Source organism: Palaemon carinicauda (assembly GCF_036898095.1). Taxonomy (NCBI): domain Eukaryota; kingdom Metazoa; phylum Arthropoda; class Malacostraca; order Decapoda; family Palaemonidae; genus Palaemon; species Palaemon carinicauda. Next base: position 198,147,093 of record NC_090725.1, read on the forward strand.
TGGCCTACGCACACTAACAAAAGCCCAACATTCCCTCCCCAACCTAACCTTTACCCAAATTAACCTAGATGATACCTCCTTCCATTCCACTACTTTATCTGTCATTCATTCAATCAGCAATAAGGCCAAACCCTCTCTTCCTCTTCCGCTTTCAATCCCGGACACTCTACCTGTCACTTCAATAATCATCATTGCTTTATATGATTTGTCAAAATACCGGTCATTTTAATTTACATCTTTCAGACTATAATTTTAACCACGTGTCACTAAGTAAGCAGTTAATTCTATAAATCTTGCCTTTTCAACCATAAGCTTAATACTACATGGTATTCCTGAAATTTTATTCTGATTTTAAATAAATAGTGGAATAGTCTTCCTAATTCGACAATGGCTTTAGTGAAACTCCAGAAGTTTTAACTTTGATTAGTTTTTTCTTATAGGGTTTACATAATTATCGCTATAACGTTTATATGTTAATCTACCTCCTAGCATTAGGTATAAAACTAGGGATACATTGTCACTTATGATGATAATGATAATAATAACAACAACAACAACAACAACAACAACAACAATAATAATAATAATAATAATAATAATAATAATAATAATAATAATAATAATAATAATAATTTCAACAACATTAACAGTAATGATACCTCAAATTCATTTCATTAATGCAATCACATGTTAGTAAGATATTAATCAAATATTTATAATAATAATATGAGTTATGATTACATCTAATATTAACAATGTTGCTATTGATGATAATAATAACAATAATATTATTGATAACATTTAAAATAAATATACTACTAATAACATTAATAATATCAATGATGGTAATATCAATGATATTGATAATATTAATGTTGACAGAACTAACAGGAATAAAATTATTGGTTATATTAACATTAAATCTTAACGGAAGTAGTGATTGGTAAAGATAACGGTAGGTTTAGACATGGAAGATTGTTAACGTAGGAAAATATTTAATATGAAACAATGTTTGGGAAGAAGGAACTAATGCTTTTAAAACTATAACAAGCACACGGAAGAGTTCCCCAAGAAAAAGTAGTATGGCAGTAAGATATCAATTTTGATAGTGAATTGACAACACAAAACTTAACAAATGATCACTTTAACATGATGAGAGATTTAACCCTGGACAGGTAAACGTCTAAATCGATAACGTAACAGGTAAATGTGTAGCGTATACGCTACAGCTTGTTTCAACTTCACTTGGTAGTTCTGGTAATGCATTTTTTTATTAATTTTTTATACATATAATTCTAGCTATCTACAACTAGGATATACTCAATAAAAATATGGAAGTAACTTAAAGATTTCTCATTAACTGAGACTCAAAAACTTTTGTTGATTTTCAGAGACTACCACTCTCGGGGCCTTGGGAGCCTTTGTCCTTGCTACTTGATAAAAACAGCCTAATGGTAGTTTCTGGGAGTCCTTGAGGCATATTCAGTTGAAAAATGAACCTCCTAGGCTGAAAACAGAAAAATCTGGTATGAAAAGAAAAAGGGGGAAATGTTTAGAAATAAAAAAAGTTACATGAGACAAAAATATTTTTTTTCTAATATAAATTATAAATTAAGACTGCTAAAAATTGTATACATAAAATTTGAATAATACATAGATAAAATAATATATTGAAAATCCTGAGATAAAAGTAGTTAACTATTTTTTGAAAACTTTCAAAACAATAACTAGCGGCTATAATGAATTTTCCTCTTTCATATTTACACTATTCCAGTCTATGTGACCTATAATATCCGAAAATTATTGCTAAAATTGTAGAAAATATTAAGATAAAACAGGAAATAATGAATACTAACCATTCTTGGCTACATTTGGTGCATTTTTAGTTGAAAGATGAACCTCCTAGGCTAAAAACTAAAAAATCTGGAAAGAAAAGAAAAAGAAGGAAATTTTTAGTAACGAAAAAAAAGTTACATGACAAAAATATTTTTTTCAATATAAATTATAAAGTGAGACTTCTGAAAATTGTATACATGAAATTTGAATAATAGATAAATAAGATGGTATATGAAAACCCAGAAATTAAAAAAAGTTGACTTTTTTTTTTCAAATTTTCAAAATAAATAACTAGCGCCGATAATGAATTTTCCTCTTTCATATTTACACTACTCCAGTCTGTGTGACCTATAATATCCTCAATATATTGCTAAAATTATAGAAAAGTTTAAAATAAAACAGAAAATAATGAATACTAACCATTCTGAGCTACATTCAGTGCAGTGTCTTAATATGACGATGGCAAGAAGACTTTTTACAGTTGACACACAACAGCTTCGTCCTAGCTGTTGACGAACGAGGACAAATATGCTATCTTTGTTGCTTTTCTGTCTTCATTGCATCTTCCTAGGTCATCAGTGCTGAACAATATCATCAAGATCTCCTCTTCTGAAAGATTTCTGCGTACCATGATCGAAACTGAAAAAAAAGAGAAAAAAACACATTACTAATATTGGCTAAATTAAACAATAGATGGTAATCCTACATCCAATATACCATTAGCATCATATTCTCAGATCATCTATCAACGTTCACTTTAAGTATCAAAGCACTATTCACAGAAATAAATATATTGTAATCAACATTGTAAAACTTGTCAAAATCAATCACAGTCACTTACCAGGTAAATGTATAGCGTATACGCTACCAGGAAAAACAAAAATAGTGATTTCCAAAAAATGGTGAGAGAGAGGACAATGGCAGTTGTTCCTTCGGCCATCTCTGGTCTAACTAACCGGTGCTGGGTAAATTCCCGCTCAGAAGCCGAACCGAAGCGGAGCAGAAGTGAAAAAGTGGTTTTGCACATATAGGCGGTAGCGTATACGCTACACGTTTACCTGTCCCGGGATAATGAATAATAGCAGGGAAGTGAGGGGGGGGGGGTGTAGAAAAATCATAAGAAAGAATTGTAATGTCTATGGACACGAACGTAATAATTTATTAAGGGATTGACTAAACCAACTCTTCTTTGTTGAAAGGAAGTTTGGGCATGGGGTGCAAATATAATTTAGGAATGTTGAGAACCAGTTTTTTTTTGGTTGGAAAATGCCTAAAAGCATATGTAAATGGTAAAGTTATGTGGTTATTAGAATTGACTTGTAAGAATTACAGAGAATTAATTAAATGAGAGAATAACTGGAAAGTGGTAGTGGAGTGCAGGCAAGAACAACCTAGAAAATGTAAGTTAGTCGAGTAAAAAATTATGGTTTAACCCTATATAAATTGCTAGAAAATGTCTTTCAACTGTTTTTCGATTCATATGATGTGCAAAATGACCCACTAAAACTCTACCAAATGCAAGTACTAGAAAGCTGTGAAATCCAAGATGACTGCATGTGAATAAAAAAAAATGTAAATAGCTTCCTTAGTATTCACTCTAAAATGATAGATAAGATGTCTAAACCTAGGCTTTTGGGTTAAAGAAAACAATGGAATCAGTCAAATTTATTTCTAATCATCATATAATGAAATAGAAGATGGTATCCACTAAGGGCTATTGATTTGCCGATACATCCTAAATTAACCTCATAACATCAAATATCAATATATAAAAAAAAAACATACAATAACTTAACAGTACAGTGAACCCTCGTTTATCGCGGTAGATAGGTTCCAGACCCGGCCGCGATAGGTGAAAATCCGCGAAGTAGTGACATCATATTTACCTATTTATTTAACATGTATATTCGGACTTTTAAAACCTTCCCTTGTACGTAGTACTGTTAACAAACCACCCTTTAATGTACAGAACACTTAATGCATGTACTACAGCACCCTAAACTAAAACAGGCACAAATATTAAAGGCGATTTTATATCATGCGTTTCCTAAACACCTAAAAAGCACGATAAAAAATGGCAACCAATGTTTTGTTTACGTTCATCTCTGATCATAATGAAGAAACAAACTCATTTAGTGTACACATATATGTATAGGTTAGTTTTTGCATCGATTATATTGATTATACAGTATGTTGATTTTTTTATTACCAATGTTTTACTTAAATTTTCTTAGGACTTCCAAATGAAATGTTTTTCTTTATGACGCCGCCTGAAACGACGGCGTCATAAAGTACTGTACGCTCAGTAAACAACCACGCTCAGAACAAAGAAGGCATTTAACGCGCATGATGAAAGTGATAAATAATGATATTTAGAGTAAAAGCATTTACAAAATATGTTGTTAGTACAAATATAATTTACCGTATCTATATAAAATCATACAGTACATACTGTATGTAGCAAAGCAGGAAAACAATTTACGAGAGAGAGAGAGAGAGAGAGAGAGAGAGAGAGAGAGAGAGAGAGAGAGAGAGAGAGAGATTGTTTTACGTACGTAAATATAAATTTTAAACAAAAAAAAAATGATAGGTTACAACATGTAGACTTTTAAAACCTTCCCTTTAACTTAATGCATACAGTACTAAACTATAAAACAGGCACAAATATTAGAATGTTAGAATATCAAAGTAAAAAATAAAGATTGTTACTGTACTCACCACGAAAGAAGTTCAAGAAAATCTTGAATGATGATGGGGATGAATTTGCTGCACAGTAGAAAGGATGATGATGAAGCTGATGATGTGTTCTACTGTGCAGCCAGGTAGTATTTTACGTCTCTTCAGACGGAGGTGTCTTTTCCTGGGACACCTCTTCAACTTCTTCAATTTCTTCCGAAGGCGTAGTAGCAGGAGGAACTGGCTCTTTTTTGCGAGGCTGGAAGAACATTGTGATCGGAAGTTGTTGCCGCTGCTTCTTTTTTCATTATGTCATCAACCTTGTTGCAGAATTGCATCGACCGAACCATATCCTCGTCCCACTCTTGCAACATTTCTTTCAACTCCTTTGCATGGTTGCAGGCCTTGGCAACCCGTTCTAATGTTAAGCCCGTTTCTTTGACATTTTCTTGGGTCTCTTCCTGGGTTTTACTCTCTTCTTCGCTTGCCGATTTCGTCAGATCTTCGAGGTCTGCGTCAGTTAGGGGCTGGGAATGGCAGTCCAACAACTCGTCGACGTCTTCAGTCGTCATGTCGCCAAACCCGTCACCTCCAATTATGGCAGCCAACTGCACAGATTTGCGTATTGCAGAGTGTTGGATTTCCGACGGAGTAAATCCCTTGTCGTCGTAAACAATCTCGGGCCACAACTTCTTCCAGCTCGCATTCACGGTTGCAGGTTTCATCTCTTGCAGTGCCTTCTGAATATTCTGCAGGCACTTGGCTATGGTGTACTGCCGCCAGTACGCCTTCAAGTTAAAATCTTCATCCTCATCATCTTGGGCAGCATCCACACACGCAACGAGGTCCGCCAAGGTATTCTTCGTGTAGAGGGCCTTGAACGCCCTGATAACCCCCTGGTCCATCGGTTGAATTAATGACGTGGTGTTGGGTGACAGGAACTCAACCTGAATGCCCTCATGCGACAGGTCAGTTGCGTGTCCACCAGCGTTATCCATAAGGAGAAGGATCTTGAATGGCAAGCCCTTCTCTAAGAGATATTTGCTGACTTGCGGGATAAAACACTGATGGAACCAGTTGGAGGTCAGCATCTTCGTAATCCATGCTTTTTGATTATGCATCCAGTACACGGGAAGGAGATTCTTATTTTTATTTTTCAAAGCGCGAGGATTTTTCGACTTATAAATAAGCCTCAGCTTTAGCAAAAATCCAGCAGCATTGCCACACATTACGAGGGTAACGCGATCCTTGAATGCTTTAAAGCCAGAGGCTTTGGCTTCCTCATTGAACAGGAAAGTTCGCGACGGCATTCTCTTCCAAAACAAGCCGGTCTCATCCATATTAAACACTTGTTCCGGCTTGTATCCACCTTCGGCGATAATATTCTTGAATGTCTGGTTCACGTAAGTTTCAGCAGTGGCAGTGTCAGCCGAAGCAGCCTCGCCATGCAGGGAAACGCTTTTCAGGGCGAAGCGTTTCTGAAACTTCGCGAAACATCCTTTGCTGGCGGAAAAACGTTGTTTCTGAGGCTGGGAATCAGTGGATGTCCCTGGTTGAGGATCATCTGCATCATCATCTTCTTCAGCATGGTTGCCGTCGTCGTCTTGAGGTTCCTTTGCAGCAAAATTCTCATACAAGCTCAAAGCCTTTGTTCGGATGGTGTTCGTATCCAAGGCTATGTTCTTCTTCCGGCAGTCGGCAATCTACACAGCTAAAGCACCTTCCATGCGTACGATCGTTTTATTACGCGTTGTAACGACTCACTTCGCTGATCTGCTAAAGGTGATTGCAGCCGTCTTTCTAATGTTCGCCTCGTCCTTCTTGATATAGCGAACAGTAGATTTGTTGATTCCAAAATGGCCCGCTGCGGCCGAGTAACTTCTACCGTCTTTTAACATATCGAGAAGCGTAACCTTCTCAGCAATCGTCATCATCCTTCGGTGGCGTTTAGGCTCACTACCAGCCTTAGTAGAAGCAGAACGCTTGGGAGGCATTTTACAGTAGGATTTAACAAAAAGTTCAACTTAAAAAGGTCGCACACAGCACAGATTAAACTTCACAAACTTAAGAACGTCTACTCAGCGATACGCCGTAAGAGAAAGTGGAGGACCCGGGCCCGCGAGAACCTAGATGCTGCGGGTTGGAGACGAGGGCAAAACACCAATCACAGGCTAGATAACAAAACTTGAGTTCTGATTCGTCATCTATCAGCGCTTGAACCAATCACAACCCGTCTTACAGTATATGATGCGTAGGTTACCAACTCAAAGTACAAGATACCCCGCGCATACCGTACGTACAGTATTAATAATAATAATAAATAATGATAATAATACTGTACAGTAATAATAATAATAATAATAATAATAATAATAACAATAATAATTTTATTAACAACAACAACAATAATAAAAATAATAACAATAATAATAATAGCTTTACGTATGTTATTTTATTCTTTTGTAGGATGTGTGTCTCTCTCTCTCTCTCTCTATCTCTCTCTCTCTCTCTCTCTCGTACGCTTATTCGAAATATGAATTTTGCAACAAAGAATATTATTGGATGCAGTACTACGTACGTATACATACAAAAGAATCATGGAAAAGATGCACATCCATTACATTTGTAGTACAGTAGTAGCCATCAGCAGCCTTACACCATTCTAATATGGTATGACTGCATCTGATTTGCGTTTCATGTTCGATTTAATTTTACTACGTACTGTATACAGTACTGTATTATCGTATGATCACATTCTCTTTTCGTGTTTTATTTCTTTCTGTGCTGAATTATATATCATATGTAATGCAATGAACAATCAGTAGGAGCAGATATTACTAATTACAGTATTAATGGAATTACAGGTAACGAAATATCGTATTTGGGGGTCTTCAGATTTGGCGGTATTTTCGAAATTTCCGGAAAATCCGCGATATTTATATATATATGGGTTATGGAAAAAACCAGCGAAGTGGTGAATCCGCGATGGTCGAACCGCGAAGTAGCGAGGGTTCACTGTACATCAATTATGAAACAAATCTTTAAAGTCTAAACTTCGTAATATGATAATTTTACTATCTATTAAGTGCATACATATTTCATTAGCTGTGTTAATCCTTAGACTCTAAATGATACTCCTTATCTTCCATTCACTTAATTTGACATGATTGTATTAATTATCATAATTTTCTAATTGGCATTGTTACAGGCGGGTGTACATAGTAATACACACACCCTACATCTATACCATGATGATAGGCAATCAGATTTGCAGTAACAATGTATTATCTTTAACAGATTGTCCGGAGCTGCACTCATACCTGACATTACTGGTGTTAATTTAATGTTCTCGATCTACTAACCCCAGTTCAACACATCCATGTCAATCTCTTCCCCAATTCACACTATTATCTAGTCATAAACTTTGAGAGAATGAAATTTGGTGGAAGACAGTGGGGGGTAGAAGTTCCAGTGCTACAAAAGATTTTGAGGACAATCTTCTTACACAGGACATTATGGCGCAAAGATATCAGTGACTCTGCTCCCTTCCCACCAAATAGTACAGCTATTACCTTGACTCCATTGCATTAAATTACTTTTTGTTCTTGGCTCTGAGAGGCGAACTGATCAGCACAATATTGCAGCACAGAATTACCTTTGACTAACTTCTGAAATGCAGCCCTTTTTCCTACACCGAAGATGTACAATGTACGATCACATCCAGTAAAAGCGTGGATGAAAAGCAGCTGAGAGGATAGTTTATTTCCTAGGACTGACTTGAGACTGTTAAAGTGGTGCGGGGTTGTGACAGTTGATTTATCCGACCTGAAATAAAGGTCTCTGTTATCTGTCTGTGCATAATGAAGGAATATAATCTAGAGCCAATCAACGTAGTGGTATGGAAATGTGATGCTTCAACTCATGCCTTAGTAATATTTTTGATAACACATCCTCTTTTCCTAAGTTTATCAATGATCAGATCAATTAAGGTTTGCTTGTTGCTATCCTAAACAAAAACTCCTCCTTCCTATCAGAGAATAAAATCTCTTCTGTAACACTAACAACAGGGTTAACTTTCTGCCCTAAATGCCTTTGGTGAGTGTTGCCCTTCGTTGTTGGACCTCCATTATAGCAATCTAAATCTACTGTTGCCACCCAATATTTTCAAATGGTGAAATCTGCATATGACTCTTCTATTGAACCGTAGCTATCTCCCTTCTTCCAGAGTACTTGATGTAATGAGGATCCTCAATCAAGGACATATTGCTGTGTCTGAGGAGTGGATTGAGGTAGATCTACACCTGCTTCTTTCAAATGGTCTAAGATAGCCTGAACGAGCTGTGGTTTATCTGGCTTACGAAATACATTTCTAACATCGAAAAGAGTTGAAGGCATTGGGCTAATCTCATATCCTAAAACATCCTCCAGTGACGGCTCATCTGTTTTGCCACTATCAGTAATCTCTGGAATAATAGGGCTATATCAATAATTTGATGGTGCAACCTTAATTGCAAAAACTTCACCAAGAGTTATGGCTTAATCTTTTCTCTTAGAATAGTATCTGAAAGCAGACTGCCCAGTCCCATTTTAGATTATTTTCTTTCCAATGGACTTATATTCAGGAACATTTATGTTTGACTTGCCACTACACAACTGACTACATTCTGCAATGAGGAGTTTTCTGAAAAGGGTGATGAATAAGAAAGTAATTTGGTCTTGAGCTTGCGTAGGTCTGAAGCGTCCCTCACCATCCTTGCTTTGGTCAAATCTTTATGTTGATCACTGATAGTGAGGGAAAGGTCATTTAATTGCTGCATTACCTTGTTATACTCAGAAGTGATGGGAGCTGAAATTGTCCACAATAATCTCTGCTCTCCTGTCATACCACTTCCCTAAATTAGTCCATAAAGGTTTTTAGCGACCTCATTAAAGTTTGTTCAGAAGCAAGATCAGAGCTAAGCCCAGCTCAGTACCGTTCACTACGGCAAATCAAATGAAAACCATTGGAAAATTTCTGAAACCCGTCGGATGAGTGAGCTCTAGTTGCTCCATCTCTTGGACATAGAAAGTGCAGACTTGAGATAAATGTAGTGGCCAGCTGATGCAAATATTGGGAGAGACTTAGAAAAAGAGCATAAAAGTAATTACTAAGATCCAGAAACAATCTGCCATCATCTATCTCCCAACATTTGATAATTAAGACACATCACTTATCTTTGACCTATCACGAAGTTCTTCTGACTTCCATTTTCCCATTTAGAGATTAATTTTAACCACTGAATCTGATGTCATAATACTCTACAAGGATGGTTGACTTGTCAATAATGATGAGTATACATCCTCACACATGGAACCTAAAAAAGAGACCTCTGGTCTGTCACTTCCTAGATTTTAAACAATTATGTGGTTCAATAATCTATCTATAAGCAAATGACCATGTATAGCTCTTTGTACAGATTTCCCTGTTATCATATAATCTACTAAGTTTTAACCATATACCACCAGTAGAATGTCTTTTAGACCTGTACCCTTCATGGTGAATCCAATTGCACACAACAAGTTCATTTGAGTGTGGAAGCAACCTAACAAGAAAACTATTTCCTTCAAATGGCTATTCTGAGGTGCATCAACAAAGATCTCACTTGCTTTCTAGTACAGGGGCTGGTCAAATGTTATTATTGGTGTGATACCATATGTTACTGATTTCTTATTAATAAATTCGTGTGGGCATAAGACACCTCTTGCCACCCGCATACAAGTTAATCATACACAGATACATCGTCCCATAGAATATCCAATGCTTGATTATACTTTGTGATTTTTGTTATTTGTTTAAACATTATTTTAAGGGCAGGCATGGTTGGCAAAGTGATAGTTTACTATGTCAATCTTTGATTTATCCACATACTCAAGTTCTGAAACAATTTATCTCAAAATGACCTGTCTCCTTTTCTGACCTGGAGTCAAAGCAGCAATTATCCCCATTCCATGAAAGTGCGTTTACCATCGATGGGAAGAATATATGATCATTGGTGTCAGCAGCAAACTGAACAGTCACATATCCTGAATCAATACCCACACCCAAAATATCTAGAGCAACAGTGTCAGCAGCATTCTTTTCAAATCTCAGAATTTCTCTATATGATGAGCAAAATCCCACAATATGTAAATTATCTTTAAGAAACTTGAACAATACAATGGACTTATATTCAGGAACATTTATGTTCTGAGATGCCACTAAACCACTGACTACATTCCTCAGTGAGAAGTCTTCTGAAAAGGATGATGAATAAGATAGTAATTTGGTCTTGAGCTTTCGTAGGTCTGAAGTGTCCCTCACCATCCTTGCTTTGGTCAAATCTTTATGTTGATCACTGGAAGTGATGGAAAGGTCGTTTAATTGCTGCATTACCTTGTTATACCCAGCAGTGATGGGAGCTGACATCGTCCACAATAATCTCTGCTCTTCTGTCATACCACTTCCCTGAATTAGTCCATAAAGGTTTTTAGTGACCTTATTAAAGTTTGTTCAGAAGCAAGATCAGAGCTAAACCCAGCTCATTACCGTTCACTACAATGGATCAAATGAAAACCATTGGAAAATTTCTGAAACTCGTCTGATGAGTGAGCTCTAGTTGCTCCATCTCTTGTACATAGAAAGTGCAGACTTGAGATAATGTAGAGGCCAGCTGATGCAAATATTGGGAGAGACTTGGAAAAAGAGCATAAAAATAATTACTAAGATCCAATAACGATCTGCCATGATATATCTCCTAACATTTGATAATTAAGCCACATATCAATTGTCTTTGACCTATCACTAAGTTCTTCTGACTTCCATTTTCCCATTTACAGACTGATTTTAACCACTGAATCTGATGTCATAATACTCTACAAGGATGGTTGACCTGTCAATAATGATGAGTATGCATCCTCACACGTGGAACCTTAAAAAGAGACCTCTAGTGTGTCACTTCCTAGATTTGAAACAATTATGTGGTTCAGTAATATGTCTCTAAACAAATGACCATGTATAGCTCTTTGTATAGATTTCCCTGATATCATATAATCTACTAAGTTTTTATCATATACCACCAGTAGAATGTCTTACAGACCTCTACCCTTCATGGTGTATGCAATTGCACCCAACAAGTTCATTAGAGTGTGGAAGCAACCTAACAAAAAAACTATTTCCTTCAAATGGCTATTCAGAGGTGCATCAACAAAGATCTCAAATGCTTTCTAGTAAAGGGGCTGGTCAAATGTTATTATTGGTGTGATACCATATGTTACTGATTGCTTATTAATAAATTCGTGAGGACATAAGGCAGATCTTACCACCCGCATACGAGTCACTCATACACAGATAGAGAGTCCCATAGAATATCCAATGTTTTATTACATTTTGCGATTTTATTTATTTGTTTAAACACTATCTTATGGCAGGCACGTTTTACAAAGTGATAGTCCACTATGTCAATCTTTGGTTTTTCCACATACTCAAGTACTGAAACAATTTGTCTCAGAATGACCTGTCTCCTTTTCTGACCTGGAGTCAAAGCAGAAATTATCACCATTCCATGAAAGAGCCTCTACCATCGATGGGAAGAATATTGTGATGTTCGCTGTCAGCAGCAAACAGAACAGTCACATAACCTGAATCAATACCCTCACCCAAAATATCTATAGCAACAGTGTCAGCAGCATTCTTTTCAAATCTCAGATTTTCTCTATATGATGAGCAAAATCCCACAATATGTAAATTATCTTCAAGAAACTTGAACAATACAATGGACTTATATTCAGGAACATTTATGTTTTGACTTGCCCCTACACCACTGACTACATTCCTCAATGAGGAGTCTTCTGAAAAGGGTGATGAATGAGATAGTAATTTGGTCTCGAGCTTTCGTAGGTCTGAAGCGTCCCTCACCATCCTTGCTTTGGGCAAATCTTTATGTTGATCATTGGTAGTGAGGGAAAGGTCGTTTAATTATTGCATTACCTTGTTATACTCAGCAGTGATGGGAGCTGACATTGTCCACAATAATCTCTGCTTTTTTGTCATACCACTTCCCTGAATTAGTCCATAAAGGTTTTTAGTGGCCTCATTAAAGTTTGTTCAGAAGCAAGATCTGAGCTAAGCCCAGCTCAGTACCGTTCACTACAACGGATCAAATAAAAACCATTGGAAAATTTCAGAAACCCATCTGATGAGTGAGCTCTAGTTGCTCCATCTCTTGGACATAGAAAGTGCAGACTTGAGATAAATGTAGTGGCCAGCTGATGCAAATATTACGAGAGACTTGGAAAAAGAGCAAAAAAGTAATTACTAAGATCTAGAAACGATCTGCCATGATCTATCTTCCAACATTTGATAATTAAGCCACATATCACTTGTCTTTGACCTATCACGAAGTTCTTCTGACTTCCATTTTCCCATTTACAGATTGATTTTAACCACTGAATCTGATGTCATAATACTCTACAAGGATGGTTGACCTGTCAATAATGATGAGTATGCATCCTCACACGTGGAACCTAAAAAAGAGACCTCTGGTCTGTCACTTCCTAGATTTGAAACAATTATGTGGTTCAGTAATCTGTCTATAAGCAAATGACCATGTATAGCTCTTTGTATAGATTTCCCTGTTATCATATAATCAAATAAGTTTTTACCATAAACCACCAGTAGAATGTCTTTTAGACCTGTATCCTTCATGGTGAATCCAATTGCACACAAAAAATTCATAAAAGTGTGGAATCAACCTAACAAGAAAAGTATTCACTTTAAATGGCTCTTTTGAGGTGCATCAACAAAGATCTCCTTTGCTTTCTAGTACAGGGGCTGGTCAAATGTTATTATTGGTGTGATACCATATGTTACTGATTGCTTATTAATAAATTTGTGTGGACATAAGGCATCTCTTGCCACCCGCATATGAGTCAATCATACGCAGATACATAGTCCCATAGAATATCCAATGTTTGATTACATTTTGTGATTTTTATTATTTGTTTAAACACTATCTTATGGCCGGAATGGTTGGCAAAGTGATAGTCCACTATGTCAACCTTTGGTATCTCAACATATTCAAGTTCCGAAACAATTTGTCTCAAAATGACCTGTCTCCTTTTCTGACCTGGAGTCAAAACAGCAATTATCCCCATTCCATGAAAGAGCCTTTACCATCAATGGGAAGAATATTGTGATCATTGCTGTCAGCAGCAAACAGAACATTCACATATCCTGAATCAATACCCTCACCCAAAATATCTATAGCAAAAGCGTCAGCAGTATTCTTTTCAAATCTCAGAAATTCTCTATATGATGATCAAAATCTCATAATATATAAATTATCTTCAAGAAACTTGAACAATACAATGGACTTATATTCAGGAACATTTATGTTATGACTTGCCACTACACCACTGACTACATTTCTCAGTGAGGAGTCTTCTGAAAAGGGTGATGAATAAGATAGTAATTTGGTCTTGAGCTTTCGTAGGTCTGAAGCGTCCCTCACCATCCTTGCTATGGTCAAATCTTTATGTTGATCACTGGTAGTGAGGGAAAGGTCGTTTAATTGCTGCATTACCTTGTTATACTCAGCAGTGATGGGCGCTGACATTGTCCACAATAATCTCTGCTTTTCTGGCATACCACTCTCCTGAATTAGTCCATAAAGGTTTTTAGTGACCTCATTAAAGTTTGTTCAGAAGCAAGATCGGAGCTAAGCCCAGCTTAGTACCGTTCACTACGACGGATCAAATGAAAACCATTGGAAAATTTCTGAAACCCGTCTGATGAGTGAGCTCTAGTTGCTCCATCTCTTGGACATAGAAAGTGCAAACTTGAGATAAATGTAGTGTTCAGCTGATGCAAATAATGGGAGAGACATGGAAAATGAGCCTAAAAGTAATTACTAAGATCCAGAAACAATCCGCCATGATCTATCCCCCAACATTTGATAATTAAGCCACATATCACTTGTCTTTGACCTATCACGAAGTTCTTCTGACTTCCATTTTCCCATTTACAGATTGATTTTAACCACTGAATCTGATGTCATAATACTCTACAAGGAGGGTTCACCTGTCAATAATGATGAGTATGCATCCTCACACGTGGAACCTAAAAAAGAGGCCTCTGGTCTGTCACTTCCTAGATTTGAAACAATTGTGTGGTTCAGTAATCTGTCTATAACCAAATGAACATGTATAACTCTTTGTACAGATTTCCCTGATATCATATAATCTACTAAGTTTTTATCATATACCACCAGTAGAATGTCTTTTAGACCTGTACCCTTCATGGTGGATCCAATTGCACACAAAAAGTTCCTTAGAGTGTGGAAGCAACCTAACAAGAAAACTATTTCCTTCAAATGGCTATTCTGAGGTGTATCAACAAAGATCTCACTTGCTTGCTAGTACAGGGTCTGATCAAATGTTATTATTGGTGTGATACCATATGTTACTGATGGCTTATTAATAAATTCGTGTGGACATAAGGCACCTCTTGCCACCCTCATACGAGTCAATCATACGCAGATACATAGTCCCATAGAATATCCAATGTTTGATCACATTTAGTGATTTTTGTTATTTGTTTAAACACTATCTTAGGGCAGGTATGGTTGGCAAAGTGACAGTCCACTATGTCAATCTTTGGTTTCTCCACATATTCAAGTTCTGAAACAATTTGTCTCAGAATGACCTGTCTCCTTTTCTGACCTGGAGTCAAAGCAGCAATTATCCCCATTCCATGAAAGAGCCTTTACCATCGATGGGAAGAATATTGTGATCATCGCTGTCAGCAGCAAACAGAGCAGTCACATATCCTGAATCAATACCCTCATCCAAAATATCTACAGCAACAGTATCAGCAGCATTCTTTTCAAATCTCAGAATTTCTCTATAGGCTGAGCAAAATCCCACAATATGTAAATTATCTTCAAGAAACTTGAACAATACAATGGACTTATATTCGGGAACATTTATATTTTGACTTGCCACTACACCACTGACTACATTCTGCAGTGAGGAGTCTTCTGAAAAGGGTGATGAATAAGATAGTAATTTGGTCTTGAGCTTTCGTAGGTCTGAAGCGTCCCTAACCATCCTTGCTTTGGTCAAATCTTTATGTTGATCACTGGTAGTGAGGGAAAGGTCGTTTAATTGCTGCATTACCTTGTTATACTCAACAGTGATGGGAGCTGACATTGTCCACAATAATCTCTGCTCTTCTGTCATACCACTTCCCTGAATTAGTCCAGAAAGGTTTTTAGCTACCTCATTAAAGTTTGTTCAGAAGCAAGATCTGAGCTAAGCCCAGCCCAGTACCGTTCACTACAACGGATTAAATGAAAACTATTGGAAAATTTCTGAAACCCATCTGATGAGTGAGCTCTAGTTGCTCCATCTCTTGGACATAGAAAGTGCAAACTTGAGATAAATGTAGTGGCCAGCTGATGCAAATATTAGGAGAGACTTGGAAAAAGTGCATAAAATTAATTACTATAATCCAGAAACAATCTGCCATGATCTATCTCCCAACATTTGATAATTAAGCCTCATATCACTTATCTTTGATCTATCACTAAGTTCTTCTGGCTTCCATTTTCCCATTTACAGATTGATTTTAACAACTGAATCTGATGCCATAATACTCTACAAGGATGGTTGACCTGTCAATAATGATGAGTATGCATCCTCACACTTTGAATCTAAAGAAGAGACCTCTGGTCTGTCACTTCCTTGATTTGAAACAATTATGTGGTTCAGTAATCTGTCTATAAACAAATGACCCTGTATAGCTCTTTGTACAGATTTCCCTGTTATCATATAATCTACTAAGTTTTTACCATATACCACCAGTAGAATGTCTTTTAGACCTGTACCCTTCATGGTGGATCCAGTTGCACCCAGCAAGTTCATTAGAATGTGGAAGCAACCTAACAAGAAAACTATTGCCTTCAAATGGCTATTCTGAGGTGCATCAACAAAGATCTCATTGTCTTTCTAGTACAGGGGCTGGTCAAATGTTATTATTGGTGTGATACCATATGTTACTGATTGCTTATTAATAAATTCGTGTGGACATAAGGCACCTCTTGCCACCCGCGTACTAGTCAATTATACGCAGATACATAGTCTCATAGACTATCTAATGTTTGATCACATTTTGTGATTTTTGTTATCTGTTTAAACACTATCTTATGGCAGGCATGGTTGGCAAAGTGATAGTTCACTATGTCAATCTTTGGTTTCTCCACATATTCAAGTTCTGAAACAATTTGTCTCAGAATGACCTGTCTCACTTTCTGACCTGTAGTCAAAGCAGCAATTATCCCCATTCCATGAAAGAGCCTTTACCATCGATGGGATGAATATTGTGATCATCGCTGTCAGCAGCGAACAGAACAGTCACATATCCTGAATCAATACCCTCACCCAAAATATCTACAGCAACAGTGTCAGCAGCATTTTTTTCAAATCTCAGAATTTTTGTATATAAAGAGCAAAATCCCACAATATGTAAATTATATACAAGAAACCTTGAACAATACAAATGATGTGTCTGTTAGGCAAGACCTATCTCTATGGGTGATAGAACAGTTCCAGGACATACTGCCTAAGTGATTGCCTGTCCAACCCCTGCAACCTTTTGGCTCTTATCTCTCCCCACAAACAAAAAATCTAGTATTTTGCAATGACTGTCTGGAAGTACTTCAAGGCAATGTCAAGTTTTAGCATATTTGTACCTTGATATTGGTCTGTAACAGAGGGAACTTCAGTTTTTATATCACTTATGATAAGTCTAGCAGCAGTTTGGATAATTCTTCTCTTCTGAGATTCCTCATCAGTGTCCCAATCACACAGGAAATATGATCGAAGGATGTGAAAACTTGTTTCCCTTAATGTAAAAATAACATTTTAGCCTCCTCATTCTTTACATGAATTAAGTACCCATACTTCTCTCTCAATTCTTTTTTTTAAGTACTGATTGCCATATTTAAGGTTGAAGGTCTTTGACACACATGTTGATACC
>NC_090725.1:198182158-198217158 GCF_036898095.1 Palaemon carinicauda
TTGCAGAAGTTGGATGAGTCAGGATTAGGATGGGGCGAACGTTATAAGAGGATGAGCTTCAGGATTTCAGGCTCGTGTATCAGAAAAAGTTCCCCATGCCAACTATATACATTGCTACGCACACAGGCTCAATCTAGTCATTGATTATGTGAAAAAACTTGAAGACTTCGCAGATTTCTTCTCATCCATACAGACTAGGTATAACTTTATTTCAAACAGCAATTCAATACATGAACTTTTTGTGAAATGACATAAGGAGCTTGGAAACAAGTACTAGAATTATTATAACAGTTGCGACTAGATGGTTCTATTAGTAGAGGAGTATTTACAAAATTCTTGTTTGATATGTAGCTACTCTTACAGCATCAAATTCTCTGTCGGAGTCAAGTAATGAAGATCTATTGACGCATTTGGCTTAAAGTGAAGAATGGAGTCATGGAGATTCATAGTTTTTTCTTTTTGTTACGGAGATATTGTTCATGCAAATAAATTGTCTGACAGAGCAGCTTCAAGAGAAATGTATATCTATTTGTTGAATCATCAGCAGCCATTACCTGGTCCTCCTTGGTCCTAGCTTGGGTGGAGAGGGAGCTTGGGTGCTCGATAGGTCAATATGAGTACCCCTGACCTCAGCAACCTTTAAATCTTTAAACCTTTATTGCTAGATCTGTACATCTAATTATAACAAGAAAAAAAGGGGGGAGGGGAAATATTAGAAGTGACAGAGAATATAAGTTGTATGATGAAGACGAGAGTTTCCTAGAGAACTTGATATTGATATATCAGAGATAAGATCCACTGTGTGATTTAACTCACGGCAAGATAATACAATAAACATCAAACAGACTGAAAGAGTACCTAACTACCAGTACACTTGAAAAGTGATAAGGCCAATTGGCATCTTCTCAGAACAGGTTCAGCAGTAATATAGATTTATTTCAGTGTCTCTGTACAGTTGAGTGACAAACAAAGAAGTTTCAAGATGAGGAAAAACTAACTCTGATCGCAAAGCACTACAGTCCACACAGATACAATTCTGGTTTCACGGGTTCATTCTACAAAGGTGATCTTGCAACAAAAGGAACAAGAGAACCTTATCGGCGTGTATGCTTCATTAAAAACCTCACCATTTGCCCTTTCTGAGTTGCTAGCTATCCTTAAAATCTTGTTAATCATACCAGTTACTACTGCAAATAACGTAAGGTTTTTTCTGCGTTGGAACATGTAAATAACTACCTAGGAAAAACATCTGGGGATGACTGACTATCTTCCTTCTTGTTATTGGCCGCAGAAAACATATGGTTAAATAATTTGAATTGGAAGAGCTAGTGAACTACTATGCATTTCTGGCAGAAAATAGTGGTTTTTTCTTTAATATCTCCCATGCTAGTTACTTGATCAGAATAGTACTTTGACACAGCACTCTATAGACCTCCCCTTAATTTTTTTGATACTATAATGCACTAATAAAGCTTAAGCTAAGATTCGTTTAAGAGGGTGAAGCAATTCGAATACCTACACTACCCCGTCCCTCCCCTCTCCTTCCCCCTCTTTCTTGACCATCCCCCCATCCCTTCAGTAACCCTAATTCCTAGTGTCTCTCGTGTCGGTGTCGCTTATTCTACCTTTTCTGTAACTTGTTATATTTGTAAATAAAGGATAAAATTGATATGTCGGATTCTTGTTATAATTCTTATCAACATTTCATGATATTGTATTTCGTCTGGGTGTATAAGGACTTTATAGCCTTTAGTATATTTATTCAACTTGATGAACCTACCCTTAAAAGGGAATAAAGCTTGGCTTTAGATATCTGAATCTCTTCTGATTGCATGATTGGTCTAAAGCTGTATCATGAGATTGAATTTTGCTTATCTTTCCAAGTCGTAGCCATATGTCGCACGAAACTTTAAGTATTTAAGAGGTCCTCGGAGCATGTTCATCAAGTTGGATAAATAGGCTAAAGACTATAAATTGCCGAAATACAACAATATCATGAAATATTAATGAAAATTATAACAAGAATCCAACATATCCTTTCAATGAATTATTATCAAATATAATAGGTTACAGAAAAGGTAGAGTAAGCGACACTGGAGAGACAAGGAATTGAAGTTACTGGAGGGATAGGAGGAGGGTCGGGAAAGAGGGGGTCGGGGAGGGGAGGGACGGGGAAGCGTAGCTATTCGAATTGCTTCACCTACTTAACCAATTCACCAGGCTTAAGCTTTATTAGTACAAGAGTAACCACCATGATTAACGAGATTTGAAAATGCATTATAGTATAAAAAATCACAGGAAGGTCTATAGAGCGCCGTGTCAAAGTATCATTCAGTTCAAGTAATTAGCATGGAAGATATTAAAAAAAAAACACAATATTGTTTGCCAGAAAAGCGTAGTAGTCTGCTAGCAAGAGACACCAGCGGTACCCA
This sequence comes from Palaemon carinicauda, assembly GCF_036898095.1. Taxonomy (NCBI): domain Eukaryota; kingdom Metazoa; phylum Arthropoda; class Malacostraca; order Decapoda; family Palaemonidae; genus Palaemon; species Palaemon carinicauda. Next base: position 198,184,591 of record NC_090725.1, read on the forward strand.
TTGGAGTAACTATACAGAAATGTAATTAGGAAATCTTAGAGGATTTTATTTTGATTCATCCTCAATGTAATTTTGTATTATTTCATTATCATCATGGTACTACTCAAATTATCACCATGATTACATTTATTTTATTTCACAATCTTAATATATTTCTTTTTAAATATGTAATCATAAATATATGAAATTTCTTGGAAATATTGTTTTATGTTAAGTGTCAGTCTAGTCTGGTTATATACTTAGCTACCATTACTGAGATATGAATAAACAGTTGGGGATGTATGTAATTTTTGCTGAAATACCTTGCTCAAGGGACTTCAAAAGGCACATAAAATAGTCAATGCACCCTTCCCCCACCACTCAAGAAAACTCTGAAATGTCGCCTCTGCAGGGATACGAGAGCAAAGTAAAGGAGAGGATATTCTAGCAAGTAAGAAAATTAAATGGGCGTGGGCTGAACATGTAATGAGAATGACAGATGATAGATGGACAACAAGAATAACAGAATCGAGTCGGTTTATTTATTGTGTGTGTCTATGGACATTTGCCTGTGGACAGGATTATATCAAAATTATTTAGACAAATTCTTACTGTAGATAGACCTTAGCACATGGGCGACCCCAATAAATTTTGGAGTGGAAATGGATCCGGATTCTAAAACCAGATTTGTATTTTTCTTGTGTCTTTGGACATAACTGCTCGACAGATTTTGACAATATTTTTTACCACTGATAGATCTTAGGTCATGGAAAAATCAATTAAATTTTGGAGATGATCCGGATCTTGAACTGGATTATAGATACCAATTTGTCTTTTTTCCCATTATAAAAATGTCAAGAATACTTGACAGAATCTGATGAGATTTTCCCAACAGATAGATCTTAGATCATGGACAACCGCATTAAATCTTTTAGATATTTTGGATCCGGATCCAGATCCAGATTCTAGTAAATTTATTTAATAGTCTGTGTGTCTGTAGACAGGAGTGCATCGAATCTATTTTTGGATTTTGACGAAATTTTCACCACATGTAGATCTTGAGTAATAGACAACCCCCATTAAACTTTTGGGAAAGATCCAGATCAGGATCTGGAATCTATAGTATATAGTAACTTTATTACAGAATATCAGTTTATATATACATTAAGTCCGGGCAAGAAGGACATAACACATAACACGCAATTTCATGTTGAACCGACAACCATTTCTGTTAATAGTTATCGGTAAGAAACCCAGACATGTTTATTCAGGTCCCTATCAGTGCGAGGGGAGAGTGAATATACAAAGGAAAATATATACAAAAAAAAGATGTTGTTACAATGTACGATTGTGTGACACACGGTTGGTACATGGCTCCCTCCCTAAAAATGACTTACTATACATGTTAAATAGGGCACCCTGATCTAGGGAGGCGAACTGTAGATGGGTCATCTGGCAGGAGATAAGCAGGTTTTAGACCATCAATACAGACCCAGTCTTCTTTGCCACGAATGTTTAGTAGGAATGCTTTTGGACTGCATCAGATCACAAGGAAAGGGCCCGTGTAAGGGGGCGTTAGTGGTGGCTTGCTAGTGTCGTTACGTAGGAAGACGTGCGTTTCAGAGTGCAAGTCTGTCGGTATGTGATGCTTCGCTGGGGGCTTGTAGCTGGAGATCGTCGGAGAAGGTTGCAGAAGGAAATAAATTCGGCAGGGACGACAAACAGGTCGCTATAAAAAATTTCAGCTGCCGAGACGTCCAGGGTGTCTTTAGGATTAGTCCTTAGTCCCAGGAGGACCCAGGGAAGCTGTCAGCACATGGGAGCAGGAATCCAAAGTCGCAGTCTACCAGTACTGACGTCACAGAGGAGGGTGGTTTAGAGTCGTCGAGGGGGATGTCTTCCCAACGGAGGGATGTGCAGGATGTCATACCTGCTCGATACTCTGGATACTGTAGTTGGGCTTCAGCCAAGGCGTTGTAATCCAATCCCAGTTGAACATAAGCCAACATGTTTCTTGACAGAGCATCGGCAATGGGATTCATTTTCCTAGGGATGTGTTGAAGGGTGCAATTGTATTCAGTCACAGCGGACAGATGTCGGCATTGACAGGCGGAACAGGCGTCAGGCTGTCGAGTGAAGGTGCGAACCAGAGGCATGTGGTCTGTGTGAATGACGAAGGGCATACCTTCTAAGAAATGGCAAAACTGGCGGAGAGCCAAGTGCACCGCCAGCAATTCGCAATCGAAGGACAGTTTTCTGCTGAAGATGGCCAATAAGCGGGGCGAGCCTTTGACCACCTGTTCGAGTACTGCACCAATAGTGACATTGCTGGCATCGGTGGAGAGAAGGAGAGGGGCATGTGAGATAGGAAAAGTGAAAGCAGCAGTAGTTGATAGGGCTTTCTTTGCATTGCAGAAAGCCGCTTATTGAAGGGGACCCCACTTCAGGTCTTTTGGCTTGCCCTTGAGGGAGGTGTAGAGGGGAGCAAGAGTGGTAGCAATGGCTGGTAGAAAATGGTGATAATAGTTGATCATGCCAAAGAATTCCTGCAGAGCCTTGACGGTCGAGGGCATGGGGAAGTTCTGAACGGTTGCTACCTTCTCAGGGAGGTGATGGACTCCTTCAGGAGTAATGCGGTGCCCTAAAAATGACACCTCGTTGGCGCCAAAGGTACAATTATCATACTGGACAACAAGGCCGTTTTGTTGCAGGCGGTCGAGCACGATCCGCAGGTGACGGAGGTGTTCCTCTTTTGAGGAAAAGAACACAAGGGTGTCGTCCACATAATATACACAGAAGGGGAGGTCCCCTAATATGCCATCTATGAGACGTTGAAAAGTGGCCCCAGCATTACGAAGGCCAAAACAAGAATAATTGAAGGTGTATAAACCAAACAGAGTGGTGATGGCGGTTTTGGGGATGTCTTCTGGGTTCATAGGAGGTGGAGCGTGGAGATAACCTTCACTTTGTGCAGGTAGGAGGTCACGTCGGTGATGTTTGGGAAGGGGTAGTGATCCGGTTCTGTTTGCATGTTCAGGCGCCTGTAATCCCAGCACAGACGGAGGGATCCGTCTTTCTTCAGAACGATGTGTAAGAGTGACAACCATGGGCTGGAGGGCTTTTGGCAAAGGCCCATTTCCTCCATTTTGGCGAACGTCCGTTTGATGGTTGCCAATCGATCCGATGCCAGACGTCTGAATTTTGCGAAGACTGGGGGTCCCGTCGTCTTGATATGGTGATAAATGCCGTGCTTAGCAGGAGCCGTGGGCGTTTGTCAAAGTTTTGGATGGAAAACATCCGGGTACAACGTGAGGAGGTGTGCGTAGGCATCCGTGGGTGCACTGATGTGGAGAACGAAGTTGGAGGGGTCGGGTTGAAGAGGTGTCGACAAGTACAAGTCTGCGTTGGCCAATTGCCGGTGGGTGACATCGGCCAAAAGGTGGAAACGAGAAAGAAAATCCACACCGAGGATTGGCAATGTGATGTCAGCAACGAGAAACTTCCAATTAAATTTACCGTTTCCAAACGATAAAGTGAGGTTCTCGTAACCTTAGGTGGGTATTGCAGATCCGTTGGCACCTACCAGGCGGACTTCGGCAGATGTAGACAGACTACATCGTGTCCTAAAGAGTTTCCTTGGCAAAAGAGAACGACAAGCACCCGTGTCTACCAACAATCGCACGCCCGTTACTACATCATGTAAAAGGAAAACATTAGAAACACGGGAGGCCATCGCTCGTGGCGGTGGCCTCCCGTGTTTCTAAACTTACACGTTTTTTGGCAACTGACAATCCTTGGCACATTTCTTCGCGGCTGCCCCAAATTTGTAGAGGTAGTTGCAAAACTGCGGCCGATGGGTGGCAGTAAGTGGCGGTAAAAGTCGTTGGTTGGGGCACGAGCGAGTGGTGGGTGATGGGTGGCTTTGTCGCTGCTCCGGCACGCCACGGGGTAGGCATATATGTCCTACAGCATTCACGCCAGCTTCGGTTGATGTTGAAAAGGCATCTTCTTTGTCAGGAGTGGAGGCGTTGATGGAGGTCTTGAAGGTCGTGAATTGGCTGTCCAAAGGGGCGTCGGCTTTGGTCATCAAGTCCTTTATGGGTAAACTATCTATAGTTACTGTTAAAATGGTTAAATATAATCACTATTGTTATGTATGTTTTGTTAAAATATTTGAATATAATGACTTGTTCAACGGTAGGACTTCACTCACGTATGTACACTGAGAACGATACCAAAGAAACGTTACCAATGATATACAGTGTTACCAACGTTGGGTGCGATTACTGACGTTGCCAATGTTACGGTAATATTGCCTTGTGTATTTTAAAGGATTTTTTCATATACCATTTACATAATATATAAAAAGTACAATAAGGGTACAGAACCTAACAAACCCACCTAACCTAACCTAGTAGTTCCCAAGTCACAAACCTCACGTATTTACTGAGAACGGTAAAATTAGCCATGTTACGAATGTTACACAGAGTTACTAACGATATGGTGACATTACTAGTGATACTAATGCTAGATATTACCATGCGTATTTTAAATAATTTCTCCATACCCACTTTACACAATATATAAAAAGTACAAAAAGGGTACAGAATCTATCTAACCCATCTAACCTAACCTAGGAGTTCCTAGGTCACAAACCTCTCGTATGTACTAGGAACGATAAAATTAACAACGTTACCAATGATACACAGTGTTAATAACGTTACAAAGGCATTGCTAATGATAGCAATGCTACAGTAATATTATCATGTGTATTTTAAAGAATTGTTCTATATACACTTTACACAATATATAAAAAGGTACTAAAGGGGTACAGAACATAACAAACCAACCTAACCTAACCTAGAAGTTAACAGGTCACAAACCCAATATAATGACTTTTGTTGAACGAGTTACCTTTATGGCCTGGACGGTGAAACTTACGGGTCATGAGAGTGTGTTTTTAGGTTTTAGATATCTTGGTTTGGGTATTACAGTAAAATACTTGAATGTCTTTCCTGTAGGATAGGAAGGAACGACACTTGGGGCACTGTAAACGTTGAGGTATTACATTGTGTGCTTTAAGGAAATTATCAACATTGGATGTCCAATCATAAAAATCACCATGGAATTTAGCAAATGCTTTTAGGTATGGAATACTACAGCCGTTACAAGTTTCTATAACTTCCTCCATCGCAAAATACGAAAAAATAAATCTCACCTGAAATGACGGACACCTTAGTAGGACAAGGATTTCCCGGGAAAAGGATTTGGTAGAAGGGGTATGTATAGACCACTTAAAGAGATAAAAGAAGTTGGTAGGGAAACATTAACTGACAACCCCTTTCTGCAAACTTTGAATACGTATGGGTTCGTGATTGGTTAACAGGAAAACAACGGAGTCTAGAGGGTAAACACGAATGAACTGGAATGGGAAACTTGTCCAGATCAAGTATTTATGTGAAATCGGGGTGTGACAAGGTAATAACGAAAGAAATAAAAGCAATATAGGAAGTTAAAAGGGAATGCATGATAAATAATATTTAATGGGAATATAAAATGAAGTGATTTTATAAAGTTTTGGATAATAAAACGAGTAATACTTGGGTCAAACATAATATGTATACGAGGCTATTACTTAACTAATCAAGTAATAAACATGAACAAAACTGGTAAAGAAACGGATAGATACATTTCACGATTAGAGAAGAAGAAATCCTATTGGTGGGGGAAAAGTCTCTGAGCAGGGAGGCGGGGTTTTTGCGCAGAAGTTCGAACCCTTCTATGTAGCCTACAAACGCACAAACGGGAGCATCTACAACTGGCAAGTAGAATGAGAAAAATTAAATGAAAAACACTGCTAATGATAGCATGTTACGCTAACATTTTATCTACATCAGACGTTGTCGCCACTGGTTACTGTATTTTTTTTCATGAGACAGTCTTTGCAACAGCGCCTCCAAAGTTATCCAGTTATATTGTTTTGTTTTTTCCTCCGATTATTATACAACCAAGAAGGTAGCAAAATATATGTAAAATTGTATATACCATAACCCGGTTTGGTAGAGGTTGCAGTGTGCAGACCTATGACAAAGTACTTGAAGTTCTTGAACAGTTGTAGTTATAAAAATATGGAGTGGGTAGTCTAATGCGGGTATGTTGAAAGTTTCAAACGCGATTGAAATTTATAGGTTACTGCTTGTTAGTCAGCCTCTCTCCGAGAATGATACTCCTAAATTTTCGTCTACTTGAATTTTTTTTTTTCTTTTATGAAATATGTGTAATCAAAATAAGAAAACTCGTGCTTTTTAAACCATATTATGATGATTTTTTTTTCTGTAAGAATGAGCGATTTCATGAATTTCAGTCAAAATATTGTCTCATGACTTTTTATTTAAAGGAAAAATTTTGTTATTTAAGTGCAAATGCCAATTTCTTTTACAAAAGATTCCTCTCTAATAACTTGGACTAATAATCAGTATTGTTTCTTTTTGGAATTAGCTGTTATTGCAGGCATTATGGTTTTGAACAGTATTGTAGGTAAATTTTCTTATTTTCAGAATCCACTAATTCGTTCGCTCCCGTGCCAGATTGGTGATGTAAGAAAAGTTTGTGAAGGAAAAACTGTAAGTAGTGATAGCATAAGCACTTATTTTAATTCACGTCATACGACTAATTTTTTCCCCACTACACTACTACTGTATAAACTTAAACAGTCTGGAACCTAGTTTTTTATGCTAATATCTTTTCAAACAATCGGTTGACTGGTATGGTACGTTGAAACAAAGTGTCCCACACCCTCCCCTAATTTTCTATGAAAATATTCCATGTCCAAACATGGAATTTAAAGGCACTTTACTCGTTAATTTTAAGACATAGCCAAGACTATCTAGTCAGGATTTACGCATTCATTCAGATAAGCTCTCTTGGGGTACCTAATCCCTTCTATCTCTTCCTCTTGTTTTGTTAAAGTTTTTTTTTATATTTTATAGAGTAAATGTTACTATCCTTAAAATATTAAATTTTTCCTTTTGTCCTCTCCTAACTGGGTTATTTTCCCTGTTGGAGCCCCTGGGCTTATGGCATTCTACTTTTCCAAATAGGATTGCAGCTTAGCAATCAATAATAATAATAATAATAATAATAATAATAATAATAATAATAATAATAATAATAATAATGATAATAATAATAATGATAATAATAATAATAATAATATCATCACCCCACCACTTTTCCTGTTTAAATCTCACTTCCTCGCGGCTCTCTCTCTCTCTCTCTCTCTCTCTCTCTCTCTCTCTCTCTCTCTCTCTCTCTCTCTCTCTCTCTCTAAGATATATATTGGTCTCTTCTTTTTGTAGTTTTTGTGTAAAATATATATATTTGTGTGATTTGTTAATTCTCACACTCCGGAAGGGGTCGATAGAATCAAATTTGCCTTAGCCTTTGCCTTACCAGATAATGAATACCTTGCACATGGAGAGGGGACACGATACCAAATGTATACATATGATGGATGGGGAAATTAAGACAATAACAGAGCATGCATTTTATTTCATTTCATATCACTATGGGTAAATAGGGGATGATGATTGGTTCCACATGTTCATGTACATTGCCCAATGATCAATACTGTTCCTCGAACGATCTGGACCTTCTCAAAGCACCCGGCCACACCTTCTTGGTCGGCCACACCTTCTTGGACACAATCAGCTTTGCCCCGTGCAGCCACACTAGCAAATTGGCTTAAGTGAATCTCTGGAATGTTGAACACACTTGTTTTATTGCCTATAACTCATGATGGTTAGGTGGAAGCCGAAAGATCTCATGACCATATAATTTTTTCCATCATATAGAAAGGTTCTGGCTGATTCTCCCTACAGACTAGTAGCAGAACAGTTCACGACACATTGCATGTGTGTGAGAATGGTAGCCTGCAGCACTCTAGCCATTTCACTATATCTGCTTTTCTAGTGGCAGTGGTGGGCAACGTCTCTCTTCCATCAGATGTCTATGGTAGGGTGAATTGTCCAGCACCAGCACTAATGGCTCAGCGAGTGCAGGCAGAAGCTGTGATGTCAGCCAGCATATAAATAGGGCACTGTTTGTTTTGCCATAGTAGTCTCCTATTTTGTTCTTGGCATGGTAACACAAAAATGATTCGTCAATGTATCCCTTGTTTGTGCCACCTGCTACTACCACAAACCACTCACCCTCACCAGAAGGAGTTTGTCAGCAGAAGGTGGCATTGGTGTCCACCCACTCTAGTGCATCTGAATATTAAACCACATCTCGCCGACCTAAACCACTTGTCTCCCCTCCTCCCAATGCTTCCTCAGTGATCGAAAAACGTCAACGTGACGACACACAACCGTCTTACACCTGAACCACATGCTGTGAAGTAATTGCCACACAGTCGTCTCTGGGGTTTCCTTCAGGATGATATCTCTTCACTCTTCACTCAAAGTACCAATAGTGAAGGTTTGTTTGGCAGTAAACCTGCGAAGAACATGACGGTGAATGGAACCAACAGTGAAATTGTCAAAGATTGGTGTGGTGCTTATGGCCGTGGGTGTTGTCAGGGGAGCGGGTGTCACAGGGGGTGTTTATAACCCAGAATGCAAGCTCGCGCTGTGTTTCCCCATCATCTACACTGCATTCACTTTCATCCCCATGGCATCTGCGATACAACCATAAGGCCTGTGTGGTGACCTTTACATTTTATAATTTCATGCTTGCAATATTTCATAAGCATCAAAATATTGTCTGCAATGCAGACATTAAAGAGGAGACACTGAAACTTATTGAGGCAATACAAAATACATGCATAGTTGTACCTGTTCAAACTAAACCATTATTTCTAGGGTGCTTTCTCTAATTTCTTGGCTGCTTTGCAACCATGACTGCAGCATAGCATGTTGGACATAGCTACAATGAGCCATTTTCTTCATATAATGGGAGAATTAGGTTAATATTTCCTGCCGTCCGTGGTTTGCAAGGATAACGTATACATGGATTGATGGGGATGGGTGGAGTGTAATGAAAAGATTGATAGTTTACTTATTAACAACACAGAAATAGAATTCCACAACTGTAAATAAGATAAAAAGAAATTCATCATGAAAAGATATTAAAACATTAGAAATAGAACAGAAGGGAGATGAGAAGTAGAAATAAGATAAATTGAGAGTGATTACGGGAGGAAATAAACAAGTAGAAAAATAACAGTAAAATACATGATGAGTATTCAGACGCAACAGAAAGAGAGAGAGAGAGAGAGAGAGAGAGAGAGAGAGAGAGAGAGAGAGAGAGAGAGAGAGAGAGAGAGAGAAGTGAAAGGAGGAAATAAGGAGAAAAAGGGAAAGGAAGAAGTGTGGAAAAGACAGGGTAGTTTGTGATGACGTCACAACTTCACCTATTCATATCCATTCACTGGTGTAATGGTGTTTGTTAATGCACAGTGAAAGTCAAGAGTAAAGTCTTTGATTAAAAACATTTGTGAGTGCACTATAGCATCAACAATTAGAAATGGGTGTAAAATAGCTATATCATGCTGTTGGGACTGATTGTTTCGAAGATATTAGCAATAAACCTTGGATCCGGGCGGCTGAAATAAAAGGTAGTGTAGTGGGAAAATTAACTTCTTGATAGTAGTGTTTCTAGACATGGACCAGCTTGTAGTCTCAGAGAATAAGATAGGACACCAAGATGAAGCGCCACATTCAAAATATGACATTGATTTGTGCTTAGGAAAAATGAAAACAGCTAAAGAGATGGAGGCTATTCGAACTGATGTTTTGAGGCCGGCCTTTTGTTATCCGTTACGGCATGTACACAATGCGAAGTGTTAAAAAACCTTATCTTGGTCAAAACCACTTTATTAGTTATCCAATGCTTCTTGATACCCATGTGCGATCAAGATTATCTTTTGCAGCATGTACTATTTTTAGTCACAGTGAGGGTGATAAAGGAGATCAACATTCAAAATAACTGGTAACAGAGATATTAACACGTTATGAAAGGTTAACTGTTATCGATAGATATCTATACCAACATAATAAAACATAGCATCATCAGATAAAAGTGTTAAGTTCTGAAGAATTTTTTGAAACAGTGTCTGGTCTTACGTTCATAGCTTAATAAGATTCACGAACTAGAAGTGACAAGAAAGCGCTAGTGGATACAGGGAATTGTTTATCTTAGGAGACAAGGTTTAATTTAGCTTCAAGGGGACATAAGTGATAATTTTGTCTCTAGTGGAGTGGGGCAGGGAGTTAGAAATGGTAATTCTAAAAGCTATTACGATTTGCTTTTAAGGATAGGTGATGGGTCTTTAAAAAAAGCACTTGGAAATACTGAAGAAAGAACAACCTACCCAAGTTAAACGATCAAAAATTAAATAATTCATTGCATAAATCAGTATTAAATCTTAATGAATAAAACAGTATATATTTTTTCTAAGCTGGGCTAGTGTAGAGTGAATACAGAAGTTTATTCATGATTTCATTTACATTTCCATATATGCATTGAAGAGAGGTTAGCCAGCTGTTAAGATGAGTTCCTCTCGTGTAGATTTAAGTTTATACGTAAATTACGTAAGACTTTCGTCGGTAATTTAATGGTGTTCTTTATTAAAGTCAGTTTATGTAAATTTACGTCATTTTGAAGAATTATCTTTTTTATTTCCCATAATTTTGTTACGAAGTCTTACGTAAACTGTTTGAGAGCGTTAAGTGACCATAAAAGGTAGGAACAAGGGCTTATTTAATGTTGTTTTATATTTTTAAGAGATATTACACCATCTTTGTGAGAGAATACGCAATATGCCACGTGTTTTAGAAAATTCTCGAAAAACTGAGAGAGTTTGTCTTGTGTTGCGTCTATATGTGTTCGAGAGAGCAATATTTGGTAACTCTGACACCTTAGCCCAGCCCCTACGCTTCAAGAACTCGCACTCCTGGAAGCTTCTGGCAGTAGCTAAGTTTTATATAAAGGCGACCCCAGAGTTGTATAGCCTAGATAGAGAATCCCAGCCTTAAGTCATAGTCATCCCCCCATCTCTGTCTCTCTCATATGCAGCTCAAAGTATTATTTTAATAGTGTTCAGTGAAATATCGAAGTTCTGGTGTGATGGGTTTTTGCAAACGAAGTGAGTACTAATGAAAATTCTCTTAGAGTTTTCTCAAACGGCCTGTAGGAAGGTGATAAGTACTTGTATTGTGATCTGGTTATCTATTTTCATTAAATGTTAAACTTAAATATTGTACTCAAATTTAATTTCAAGTGAAACAAGTGATTGTATAATTTGCATAAGTATTCCTTTGGTCTTAGTCTAAGGTTTATTCAGATTTAATAGTCAAAGTCAAGTGGTTATATAATTTTCAGATCATAACCTTTTTTGTCTTAATCTAAGCTTTGTTCATACTTAATAATTTGGTCGTCACCCTTATACATCGTTCTAAAAAAAGATGGCTTCCTTCGTCCATGCGGGGATTACAGGGGCCTGAACATGCAAACGGAACCGGATCACAACCCCCTCCTAAACATCGCCGACGTGACCTCCTACCTGCACAAAGCGAAGGTTTTCTCTACGCTCGACCTCTTGAAGGGATATTATCAGGTGCCTATGAACCCAGAAGACATCCCCAAGACCACCATCACCACTCCGTTTGGTACATACACCTTCAATTACTCCTGTTTTGGCCTTCGTAATGCCGGGGCCACGTTTCAACGTCTCATGGATGGCATCTTAGGGAACCTCCCTTTCTGTGTATGTTATGTGGACGACATACATGTGTTCTCCTCCTCAAAAGAAGAACACACCAGTCACCAGCGCATAGTGCTCGACCGCCTGCAACAAAACGGCCTTGTAGTCCGGTACGACAAGTGTACCTTTAGCGCCAACGAAGTGTTGTTCTTTGGGCACCGCATCACTCCTGAAGGAGTCCATACCCTCTCTGAGAAGGTAGCATCCGTTCAGGACTTCCCCGCGTCCTCGACCGTCAAAGCCCTGCAGGGATTTTTAGGCATGATCAACTATTTTCGCCGTTTTCTTCCAGCCATCGCCGCCACTCTTGCTCCCCTCTACGCCTCCCTCAAGGGCAAGCCAAAGGACCTGAAGTGGGGTCCCCTTCAAGAAGCGGCCTTCTGCAATACAAAGAAGGCCCTATCAACCGCTGCGGCTCTCACTTTTCCTATCCCACATGCCCCTCTACTTCTCTCCACCAATGCCAGCGACGTCGCTATTGGTGCAGTACTCGAGCAGGTGGTCAACGGCTCGCCCCTCCCATTGGGCTTCTTCAGCAGAAAACTGTCCAATGAAGAATTGGGTTATTCTACATTTGATCGTGAATTGCTGGTGGTGCGCTTGGCTGTCCGTCACTTTCGCCATTTCTTAGAAGGTACGCCATTTGTCATTTGCACAGACCACATGCCTCTGGTGCACGCCTTCACTCGACAGTCTGATGCCTGGTCCGCCCGTCAATACCGACTCTTCAATTCGTCCCTTGGAAAATGAATCCCGTTGCCGATGCCCTGTCAAGAAACACGTTGGCTGCCTTTCAACTGGGATTGGATTACAATGCCCAACGACAAGATACAGAGTATCAAGCATATAAGACATCCTGCACGTCTCTCCATTGTGAAGACTTCCCCCTCGAAGACTCCAACACCATCCTCCTCTGTGACGTCATTACTGGTAGACCACGACCTTGAATTCCTGCTCCAATGCGCCGGCAGGTGTTTGATTTTATTCATGGCCTTTCACATCCCTCGTGCCGCTCTACCGCACAGCTGCTGGAGAACACTAAGGATTGGGTCTGCGCCTGTACTTCTTGCCAAACTTTCAAAGTAAATCAACACACGGATTTAGGAGTGGGCACCTTTCCTCAACCTTAGCGTCGTTTTGCACACTTTCACATCGTTACCTGTTTACCGTCATCGACTGCTCCACTCGTTGTCCTGAAGCCATTCCAATGGAAACTGCCATGTCCGCCTCATGTACTTCTCCTTTTCTCTCACGTTTGATTGCAAGATTTGGTATCCCTGAGCGCATTACTTCTGACAGGGGAACCACTTTCACCTCTCAATTGTGGAAATCATTAGCAAATATCCTGGGCATCACGCTACATCATACAACTGCCTACAACCCTGCTGCCACTGGAATAGTTGAACATTTTCATCGCACCCTCAAAGCAGCTTTGTCCCGCTGCAAAGATTCCAACTGGTTTATTCAGCTTCCCTGGGTCCTCCTGGGACTAAGGACCACTCCTAAATATGCCCTCGACGTCTCGGCAGCTGAAATGTGTATGGTGACCGATTGGTCGTCCCTGCCGAATTTTTTCCTTCTACAACCTCCTCCGACGTTCTCCAGCGCATACGTCACGTCGTGAGAAAATTTACTCCATTCTGCCAGAGTTACAAGCCCCCAGCGAAGCATCACATACCGACAGACCTGCACTCTGCAACGAACATCTTCCTGCGCAACGACACTACCAAGCCACTGCTAACGTTCCCCTACACGGACCCTTTCCTTGTGATCCCACCCAGTCCGAAAGCATTCCTACTAAACATTCGTGGCAAAGAAGACTGGGTCTCCATTGATCGTCTAAAACCTGCTTATCTCCTGCCAAATGACCCGCCTACAGTTCGCGTCTCTAGATCAGGGTGCCCTATCTAACATGTACAGTATGTCATTTTTAGGGGGGGAGGCCATGTACCAACCGTGTGTCACATGATCATACACAGTTCATTTTGTGTATATATTATGCTTGTATCTTTGCCCTTACTTCGCACTAAAAAGAGCCTGAATAAACATGTCTGTTTTTCTCATCGGTAACGGTATCGATTTTGAACATGAAATTTCTTGTTGCCTTGAGCGTTTGTATATAAAGAAGAATGTTTTATAATAAACTCTCTCAGTTGCTTTCATCCTGTCTTTGAGTCACAAACCTCTCTCGGCCCGTCACACAACTCTCAGCTAACTCAGCACACCTCTTCTCGTAACATTAACAAAAAATGAGAGTGAGTAAACTTTACTCTAGAATCTTCATGCATTGAAACATGATGCAATCCGCAGCATTTGTCATATAGCATACCTCATGTGTCATACATGCTTTTTAATAAGATAACAAGATTTTGTTACAAAATTACGTGGAATGAATATTTAATTTTTCAAAATAACGCAAATTTACATAAACGGAACTGAATGAAAACCTAAATAAAGAAATGACGACAGTCCTATATAATTCATATATATATATATATATATATATATATATATATATACATATATATATATATATATATATATATATATATATATATATATATATATATATATATATATATATATATATATATGTATACTTTACATATATATATATATATATATTATATATATATATATATATATATATATATATATATATATATATATATATATATATATATATATATGTATGTGTATATATATATATATATATATATATATATATATATATATATATATATATATATATTTATATATAATCCTTGTATGTGTGTATGCAAGCGTGATGTGAAAATTGGTGACCCACAAGTGGAAGAAAGCAAAGTAGAGTAATACACTGCTGGTCTTTGATGACATTTCTCTCTTACAACTTTTGTGACTCTGAAACATAGTGACTACACACAACAAAATACCTTGAAGAAGATGAAGAAGTTCATAAATTCATCATCATCAGAAACTGTGATCCTACATACTAATCTCTTATATCTGAAACTAAGCAATGTTGTCTTTCCTTTGCTGCATAGACGTTTGTGAAGTTAACTTAAGACCTACTTCGTCGTAAGAATTTATATAGTACTGTTATTTAGTTTTGGAAGGCCATGAGTATTTCTGTGGATCTTGTGTAATGCTGTAAATATTTTTTTTTTTTTTAGTAAGCTTTCTGAGTATATTTGCATAATATATGTCCTGCATGATAGTTGAACATGAGAGATTTTTGGGGTTTTCTCTGGAATCGGAATCGCTATCCTGTTTGTAATTCAAAGATTGTTCGTAAGGTAAACCTTTGTTCAATGTATAAAATAGCCAGCAAAGATGTCAGTGTTTAATGTATCTTATTTTTTTGGAAAAAAAATGTGTTTATCCATGAGAAAGTGAGTTATTTTAATAAATCTAGTTTAGTGAGTTTAAGCAAACATCTTGAGCTTAATGTAAAAAAATTCAATGAAGAAAGATAATATTAAACATGTGTTAGTTCAACATTTTGGCTGTGTTACATACGATGGATAGGGATTCGTTGTGTTCTGATTTATCAGCTATAGAACTTGAAAGACTTGAAATAGAAGCTCGTTTAAGAGACGAAAAAAGAAAAAAAAAGTTGGACGCTCAGGCAAGAGAAAAAAAGTTAGAATCTCAGGCTGAGCATGAGAAATTAAAATTATAAGCAGAGTTAAAACGTGAACAATTAGAAGCTGAGCTAGCAGAAGATAGGGAAGCTCAGATAAAGCTTCATGAAGAGTTGGAACTTCAAAAAATTAAAGTCCAATTATTATGATGCGGGCAAATCTAGGTCAGCCATTTTTAACGAAGATAAAATTTAGATGAAAATTTTGTCTCTTTTTAAAGAAAAGAAAGAAAATATAAGTGGCTAGCAGAAAATTGGGATTATGATATTATCAGAAGTTTTGTGTGGTAGGGAACAAAAGGTATATGCTTTTATTCCTGAGAATAGATTAGACGATTATGAATTCATGAAAAAAAAATCCTATTATACAAGCGTATGAATTAACTCCCGAAGTTTAAAGGATGAAGTTAAGGAGTTGGAGAAAACAAGATAAGCAGACATATATAGAATTTAGTAGAGAACAATCATATTGATTTGATAAATGGTGTAAAGCAGCAGAGTAGGGATGATTATGACAGATTGAGAGAAATTATTTTAACTGAGCAGTTTAAAAATCATGTCAGTAAGAATATTGAGGTTTACTTGTATGAGAGAAAGTCATTTACCTTTCGTGAAACAGTTGTATGCGCTGATGATTATGTATTAGCTCGCAAGGAGTCGAAGTCTAATGATAAAAGAATTAAAAGATCAAAAGACTATAGGGGCACAGATAAGCATAGTAATACAGATGATATAGATCAAAGGTCTAATTCATATTTACATGTCAAGTCTCAAAGCAAGTTTCAATAGCAATTCTATTAGTAGCAGTTCTGTAATATGTAAATATCGTAAGAAACCAGAGCACATGGTGTCTAAATGTTAAGTTGGAAAGGAAAGAAGCTAAAACTGTGGATCTTGTAACTCTACCAGTCTCGTCAGTGTGTGCTACCAGTAGAGGTAAGCACTATAAATGACCAAATTTTTGACAGGAAGCCTGTTAATCCCAGTGTTTGTTCTAGACCTGTTGATAATGTTTTCCAGTCATATACTGCGAAGGGGTTTGTTGCTATTGATGTTGGTTCACTGCACCCTGTTTTTATCATTCATGATACTGGTTGTGCCCAGTCACTTGTTTTGAGAGAAGTTGTCCCAGTGACTGAGTACTGTTTTATTGGGAAGTATGCTCCGTTCGTGGTGACCATCTTAGCGTTCCCTTCCATCGTATGGATCCTCATTGTGACTGGTATGCAGGGCCTGTTGTTGTTGGTGTTGTTTCCGAATTGCCTATTAATGGCGTTCAATTTTTGCTTGGTAAAGACTTGGTAGGTGAGAATGTTGATGCCCGAGTCGCAGCAGCCCGACCAAAGATGGTTAATGGGCTATTTCTTAATCAGGAGTTAGAGGTTCTCAGTACTTAGAGTGCTGAGACTAATGAGAAGATGCAGAGTTCTTCCTGCAAATCTAAAAAGAACGTGTCGGTTCGTGATAATGTCTCCAATGTTTTTTTTTTTTTACCGAACTTGCCTCGTTGAGAATAATTGATTTGTATTGTTACTTCCACTAATAATTTAAGATATGTTAATTCATGACACTTTTTCAACTGTTGACTGTTCTACTAACAAGTCTGGTAATGGTGTGTTAGTTCCTGATAATGATTCTCTTGTCAACTATTCTACCAACTTGTCTCACGGAGACTTTTTGGTTCGTAATATCATGTCTTCTGACTGCCCTACTAACTTTCTTGTGAAGACATACTGTTAGCTTATTATGATTCTCCTTTTGAGACAATGTCTCTACCAATGACGAGTTTCAACTTGTTTGATCTGTTTAATAATGATTTGTCTTATTCCAGACATGTGTCAGAAATAACTGGTATTTTGCTATTCAATGAATATTGTAATCATGAGTCTGATTCAAAGTTGATTGTAGTTGAGAAGTCTGACCATTTTGTTCAGGTTATTATCCCTGTAAATCAAAATGTTAATGTTATCAGCCTCACTCATGAAGTCTAGGACTGCTCATTTTGTAGTGAGTGGTATCTTAGTTTATAAGACATTTTTTTTTTTTTGCATATTTGTCAGGATGGAAATCAGTTTGGTTACACTTGTCCAGTGTGTCAACCTAATGTGAAATTCAATCAGTCTTATCTAATGTACATTTCTGCATTTGATGTAGTGTTTTGTCACGTGCTTAAAAATAATGTTAAACCAAGGCTAAATAAGGACATAGGTTGAATGTTATTTGTAAATTTTTTTTATGTTAAGAAGCGATATAGTTTTCTTTATAATAATTTGTATTGATAAATTTCTGATTGTTTATCAGCTCTAAATTTTGAATCTTTATTTGGAGTTTGTCTTACAAAATTGTATTTATTTTCACCGAAATGAAATAATTGTGTTTGTAATCTTGTACGCTGGAACTATTTTGTTTGTATTTGTGAACATTTTCTGGTTAATGCCCCTAACTTTTTGCTAGGCAGGGGGATTTTATATATGTACGTTGAATTTATTTATATTTTATTACAAAACTTATGAAAAAGGTTTATTTTTTCATATATGTTGATATAAAAATAAAAATAAAAAATATATAACATATGTAAAAGTGAAAACAAAATAGTTAATTTTATTATATATGCTAATGTAATTGTCGCGCAAAAATATCGTTGTGCTCCGGGACAAAAGTTCTTGATATTACTTCGGCATCAGCCCTCTGATGGGCGTGAGTTATACAAGATGATTCTATAGTGGTTTCGTCGCATGGCTTCACGTTGCGGCATGCTAATCTTGGGAGCTTCTCGTGTGTCAGGAACATACAGGAGTTTTGATCCCTCGTATATAATGGACGGGTGACGAGTGGGAGAGCTTGAGGGCTGTGAAACGCACGACCCATGTCTTCTATAGGCATGGCAACCATAAACGAATGAGCAGGAGAGAACAGAGTAGAATAATACACTGCTGGTGTTTGGAAACATTTTTCAGTTACACCCTCTGTGACTCTGAAATATATTGACTACACGCAATGATAGAGTATCTTAAAGAAGATCAAGAAGGTCACAAATTCATCTCTTCAAGATCTGAAAATTTTTGACTTTTTCCCCTGACATAAATTTTCATTACACATCAGAGCTTTCGATGTTCCTGTGTGGATGGTACAGGAGAACTGAAGAAGGTAGTGGAACAATGGGTCCTACTTGCTGGCTTCCCTGGCTTCTGAACAGAATATGTTTCAACCTTACTTTTCTAAGTGTTCTTGTGTCATAGGGTGAAAGAGTGACTAAATCCATATTTTCTTTATTCAGCTTAAGGGGTTGTACACTCCTCCATAATTTAATCTCTCATATTGGTTCCCTGTAATTATTAGTTATTTAGTTTTTTCCATTCTTCAAATAAGAATGCCTACTTCTAGAAAATCTTTATAATAACAAAAAGAAAAAAATATAATTATTGTTTGTTTCAAAACAATAATTACAGTAGGCTGATTCCTTTCTATAATTTTACAATAATATTAACAATAGTTTTCAATTTTTCTAAAGAACGAATATATGTGAAAATAGAGTAGGTTACCTTAAGGTTTAAGAGGCAAAGGAAATCTTACATGAATAAGCGAGGTAAATTAGGCTAATGTGCCCTTTACTGCAATATAACATAGACTAGGCCTCTTCAAACATCTTTAAAAATACCCTGCTGAAGGTTTATATGCAATTTTAGGACACGCTATAGAAGGTTACTGTGGCTACTATGCCTAGGTTAGGTAGGGTATAGGAGGACATGGGCTAACTCCAATATCTAACTATATTGAATAATGTTTATGGCATGAATTATTTTCCAAATGAAATATAACTTCATTTGATAAGAAAAATGTCTGCTAGACCTTCAGAAATAATTGTATAGCCGAATCTGAGATTATTAATGATGGAATTTTACATGGGAGAGAGGTGGGGGGGGGGGAGTCCCGAGGTGTCCTACATATTGGCTACTTCGTGACAGTCTTGGCATGGAAAACAAATATACATGTATAAGAAATAATTACTTTTCTTACAATAAATACGGTTTTCAGGAAAATAAGGTCATAATGTTATTAACATGATCATACCACATTTTTTTTTCAAAGAAAAGAATATGCAATACTCAGGGAATAAATAGGGTCTTGTAAAAGTATGCAACACGACCATGAGTGTGTATGCAAACTTTGCTGGGTATTAGCAAGCCAACGTATCTATTCTGATCGCTTTTTCCTGTCTATCTATATCATAATATTTCCTAATCTTATAATAATCGGTAAATGTGTAGGAGAGCTCCGCGGAAGATCTTGAAGAATTTAAACACCTACAATTCACTATTATATCATATAGAACGCTTATATAATAGTCAATATATGAGCAGCTTCTATTTAACGAAGATATTCGTGTGTATAGTTATGTTTCACTTGGATTTTTTCTAAGTGTTTGTTTTTGTTTACTGTGTGATGTCTTGGCTAAAATGAGCTGTTTCACCGCCTTACTGCGTATGGCAAACTAGTTCTCAATGCTATTCTAACCAATAACAGGTGTTTTCTTGACGTCACACTGTTTGAAAACCAATCATGGCGGTTTTTACAAATCTAGCCAATGCTGACACTTATTACTTCACTTATCCCTGCTATTTTTCCACCAGTTACCACAGTTTACGTGAAGTTCCGCGGAGGAATATTTTTGCACGTCTCGGATCTCCCTTCAAACTGAAAAGCTCATTTTGCCGTGAAGTATGGAGCAATTAGCAGGACCTTCATCCCGTTCCGACTGTGTCACTTGTGACAATTGCTTTATTTCTTATGGGGATTTTTGTGTACATTATTCAGGGAAAGTTGATTTGCTAATTGCATTTGCTCAACGTCATGGTTTGATTTTGGCAAAGAAAAAGTGCCCTAATTGTGAAAATGTGTGCCGTATAGATTACAACAAATTAGCATTCCGGTGTGATCGTAGTGTGGTTACTCGTGGGAAAAGGAAGAGGAGGTGCAATTTTTTCGTGTCTGGTTTCAAAGGTAAGTTAGATATTGAGACTAATTTGAAGTTTGTGTTCCTTTTTTTGCAAAAGGCGTTTTCATTTGAATTTGTTTCGTTTGAACTGAAACTCAATGTGGTCTTGAGGGGGGGTCGCAGGGGGGCGGAGCCCCCCCGGTAGGCCTAGGTAGGGGTACAGGGCCCCATAGGCTAGGTTAGGTGGGTGTCTTAGGCTCGGTGGTGCCCTGAAAATTACTGTGGCCTTAAGGGGGGGTCGCAGGGGGCGCGGAGCCCCCCCCGGTAGGCCTAGGTAGGGGTACATGGCCCCCAGGGTAGGGTAAGTAGTTGTATTAGGTTCGGTAGTGCCCCGAAAAATCACTTTTCTCCTCCTCCCCCCACCCAAAAACCCCGCTTCCCACTGGGGTCCCCCATAATTGTAGTAGTAGGTTTATGCTTACATTTTCTGTGTAAGAGTTAGGTGGTTGTAGGAGGATTATCTCACAGTTTCAAGGTAACTGTAGCTCTAATTTACTGTTTTCTTTCGTTTTCTACTTTTAGAAACTTTTAAATCGAGCGCGGAGCTCTCCTACACATTTACCTAATAATCTTCTAGACTATAACTTTGAGTCTTACATTTGAAAAGGGATACGTTCAATGTCTTCTCAGATGACACATAACACATATCTTTAAAAGAAGGGAATCACGCTCATTCCGTCTTTTCTTGTAGTTTATTCTAATGACAGTACTGCCAACCAATTATGAGAAGGACTCTAGACTACGTCTCCGATATAGAAAGAGAAAAACATAAGAAGCGAATGGCAATACTGTTACATGCATTCGTTAATGAAATAAACTCTTTAAATGATTTTCATAATCAATATCACTAAGAACAAGGATGATATTAAAGATATTAGAATCGGATTAGGAATCAATTTCTGAAAAGAAAAAAAATTACTATAAGAACAAATTTTTTCCCATTACACTACATATCTACCTTTTATATCTGAAACTAAGCAACGTCTGCTGTCCCTCGCTGCATAAAGTTTGTGAAGTCAACCAAGACCTACTTCGTTGTAAGAATTCATATAATATGGCTGCTTGCTAGCTTGTTAGATTGTCCAGCCTTGTGCAGGACACAGGCTCTTGCGTTGCCAGTCCGTAGCCAATAATATACTTATTAAGTTTGGTACTCCGGGAGTATTGCTGTGCTTCTTATGTAAAGCTGTAAATATTAATGTTAAATCTCAAATATAGTTACATTCTATGTTTGCTGGCTATCAGTTTCATTGCATTTAAGGTTTTGCTGTTGTTTGGTGATTTTATCTTTAGTATATTTGCATGATATACGTCGTGTATAATAGTTGAACGTAACAATACGCACACACACACACACATATATATATATATATATATATATATATATATATATATATATATATATATATATATATATATATATATATATATATATATAGGGGTGAAATATGTTTTATGTACCTGTTGAGTGGGAACTAGTGGTTCCGGGAATTTCGGGAAAGACTCCTTACGTCAGTAGGCATAGATTAGCAGGATAGGAAAACAAGTACTAGGCCTATCTCTCAAGGCGCAAACACCCTGTTAATAATTTTGATGACATATTTCACATAACTGCACTCTAAATGCAAGATAAAAAAACTGTAATCTGTCCAGAGGCCTGAGAACTCCACACATGAAATAAACGTAATTTGATGTTAGTCTACCTTAGCTTTGTTAATCTAAGGTCATATACACTCCTAGGCTCGGTTTCGGCTCTGTCCCAGGGACCCCAGTGAGATGCTGGACAGACATTTACATTATTATAAACAAAGGCAATGGAGTGATCAGTGATGTATTGTAGTTGAGCTAAAGACAAGGATCTTTACCTTCGAAGCATAGATTCAATACTAAGTTACTCACTAACACACTATTACTCTTAAGTTATTTGGATTTACTTACTCCTTCAAATATATTGGGTATACTGTCCCAAGATTAAACATTCATAATGGACATAAATATATGAAGGAGTAAAAATATGAAGAGGTGTAATTAACCTAACCTTGCTTTATTATACAAATTTACATTAAAAGAAACGGACATCTTAACATCAAGTAAAGATGATCCAAAAAACACAAATTGTAATAAAAGAAATGCAAATCAAAAGGCAATAAAAATATGCATGACTCGAGATCTCTTGCAATGATTAATGATTGAAATTTGGTCAGACACGCGGTCTTGTGACCCCGAAACTGTACTAGTCTCTAAAGCAAAAATTACAAGCAAAATTTGTACACAAAATCCCACGCACTCTGGTTGAAATATGTAAAAAGCCAGTTAAACCTAAATAAAATAAAACTTAATTTAAGCTAAAATGTGGGAAACCTAGAGGCCACGTATTTCACCTGCACTCATTACAGTAATGATGATATAGCCCTTAGCTGTCCTCACAAATGGCTGTGGAATGGTTACTTTGTATGCTTCACTGACCCACCCCTGTAATCCTCGCTTCTTGGTTGATCGGGTATTGCTGGCACAGTTCCCAGGCTCGCTTTTCTATCTCCAGCTGAGTCACAAGACACAAAACTTCCCCAGTCCTTTGTTTGGAGGGAGTCCAGTTTGGGGGTAAACTGGAGATATACAGATTGACTGACCAGGTCGGTCAGCCAGTCACAACAGCTTCTCGTGCACGAATGGCGTCGATCCTTAGGTCGTTTGGGTTCACCTGTGGTCACCTTCCAAACCAGGTGAGCATCGTGGTGCGTAGATTAACGCTGTTGAGGTGCCATATCGGGACTTTAGGGCAGGGCAATGTATTGTTGTAAAGAATGAGAAGGAGGCAGGATTTTGTACAAAGTACTTAGAGATATCTTACAGCTCTAAGGGAATACAGTATACATAAATAATAATCTTAAATATTCTGGCTTACTAAAGTTTAGTGCGATTAGCAGACTATTGTGTATTTTGTACTGTGATACTATATGCACTACATGTATTAAGAGTAATGTTTGACATTATTGCATTGATAGAACGTGTTTCAACATAATTTGTAAGTATAGTAGCGTATGTTATGAAGGATTTAATCATTCATTAATTTTCCTAAAGTTAGGATGTGATTCTTCTTACTTATGTATTGCAGTAGGTTTTGATCTTTTTGAAAGAGATGCTCACTTTTGTTTTTTGTATGTGTGTGCGACTTTTGTTTACATATACTCACTCGAGAGTCACAAGTTGTTTAGACACGTGAGAGAGCTGAGCAGCAATGTAAGCCATTAGCATAATATATGAATTTCAAGAATACCAATGTATCATTAAACCTCATCAAGAAGAATCGGCGACATCGGATGATATGTAGAACAACACTAATGAATGGATATTATTACAGGTATGTATGAAGGTGACATTCCATTTAGGATAACCAATACCATACATAACATTTTGGCGACGAGGATGGGATATAGAACCACACTAATGAACGGATATTATTCCAGGTATGCATGAAGGTGCCATTCCATTTTGAATAATCAATACCATCCATAACATTTTAGTGACTGGTGTGGAAAAGGAACCCATGCAGAGAAACGCAGCAGCAAAAGAGACAACTAGATGAAGCCCCCCATACAGCAGCAGCAGGTATACAGTAAACAAGAGGAACATCACCAAACATTTCTACATTCAAGCTCAATTTCAAGAGAGAAACAAACATCCTACGTATATATCGCATAGGTTTGAAACAATTAAGGTAGGATCGAAATTTGTTACTAGTAGGCATTAGGTGGTGAAATTTCAGAAGACAATATTAGTTTGCGTAAAACGAAAAGTGTAAACTACCTTAAATTGATTGCATAAATACACAAGGGGTGCAATTAACATAGAATTTAGGTTAGAATTAACTTTTTTACTGAATAACTTGCTAATTTTGTAGATTTCATTTGCCTAACCTAATTCAGGTAAGAAGTAAAAATTCCCCCGGACATCGAACATCCAGAGAACTTTAGTAATGTTGCTTAACCCAATTCTGTTGCAAAACAATGGCAACAGTTGTGTGAAGAATTCAAGATTTACATTGAAGCTTTAGGTAGTATGAAAGATGCACAGAAGAAGGTATTATTACTGCACACAGCTAATAGAGAGGTTCGAGAAGTGTTTAGGACACTGCAACCTACCGGTAAAACTAGTGAAGTTGCGATTAAGGCTCTTACCTCATAATTCGCCCCTCAGGTCAATAAATGTTTTGAAAGGTATCAATTGACAGCACAGGCATATCAGAAAGACCATGAGAGTTTAGATGCATTTGTGACTGGACTTGAGGATTTAGCTTTTTCATGTGAATTTCTAGAGCTAGAAAATGTTATCATAGATCAAGTTATTGCCTATTGCACATCACAAGAGCAAAGATAAAAATCATTGCAAGAAAAAGATTTAACTCTAGAGTAGGTATTGATTATAGACAGAGCTCTAGAAACATCAAATAGGCAAAGTGATATAATAGGTAACTATACAAGCAATAGAATGGAAAATTCTAAAAAGTTCAAAGACAATGAGAATCAGAGAAAGAATACATCAAATCTTAGTCATAGGAAATTGCCGAACTCTAATGCTCACAACATCAGAATCAGACCTATACACAGGAATAACAGGTAAAACCCAAATACTATAGGTGTGGTAAAACTGATCATATTGCATAAGAAGTAAGGAAATGCCCTTACTTGACAAACATGCCAAATTGTAGAAAGACGGGACATTTTTCAAATGTTTGTAGATTCCCTGAACAGTACGCAAAGAAAATAAATGTAGCAGTTGATACTATTGAGCAAGAGGATGATGGGGAAAATGTTCATGATAATCAGGTTAGGTCAGGAACTAATTTTGCGTTTTGCATTAATTCCGTCAACAAAGGTGAAAAGATACACAATGGTAGAAGTGATCATAAATGGTAAACCAATTGTAATGCAAGTTGACACAGCAGCTGATGTATCAATTATGTCTGAGAACACAGCTAAAACTATTCCTAATTTGTTATTAGAAGGCACAAATAGAGAAATGAAAGGTTATAATGGTTTGGATATTCATGTAATAAGTGCTTCGAACGTAGAAGTACAGTATAAAGATCAGAAGTTAGACAGAATGCCATTAACGGAAGTGAAAGGTAAAGGACAAAATTTACTAAGTTTGGACTGGTTACATTATATAAAATTAGATTGGCTTAGTATTTTGAAGGTTTCAGGTACACAATATGAACAAAAGGATGAAGTGTCTGTGGATAATATTCTATCAGAGTATCAAGACATACTTGAAGATAAAGTTTGTACAGTAAAGAACGCAAAGGCAATTTTAGTTTTGAAATTAGATAGTTCTCCTAGATATTTTTTGCTCCAAGACCAGACCCATATGCAGTGAAAAGTGCAGTTGAAACAGAAATCAAAAGGTTAAAAAGTGAAGGTTCTTGTAAAAAAGATACATTCTCAGATTGGGCTACACCATTAGTTCCTATTGTGAAGGAAAACAGTCAGGTTAGGTTATGTGGAGATTACAAGGTAACGTTAAATCTAGAGCTTCAGGTAGCTCAACATCCATTACGAAATCCAAGTGACATGTTTGCGACTATTTCAGGATGTAATGTATTTTCTAAGTTATATCTTGGACAAGCATTTGAACAGCTTCCCATGGCTGTAAATTCACAAGAACTATGTACAGTAAACACATCCTTAGGTTTGTATAGGACAAAGAAATTGCCTTATGGAGTAGCAAGCAGTCCAGCTATATGGCAACAAACTATGGATAAGATTTTTTCAGGAATGCAAGGAGTATTTGTTTTCATAGATGATATCTTAGTCTCTGGTAAAGATGAAAGAGAATATAGAGAATAGAGAGAGATCACGGGCAGATCTGAAGAAGTTGAAGGAACATAATAATAAAGCAAATAGGAGCAATTTTATTTCAGAAATCGATTCAGTGGAATACTTAGGTTTTGTAATTAATGGCAAAGGTATTCAAAAGACTAAGGAGAAAATTAATGCAGTGCTATCAACTAAAGTACCAGATAATGTTGAGGAATTAGAATCATTTTTAGTTCAGTAACATTTAACGGAAATTTCAATTAGATTTATCTACAATTGCACATCCAATGAATAATTTACTGAATAAGGGTGTAGAGTGCAAGTGGACAAAAGATTGTCAGGAGTCTTTTGAAAGAATCAAGCAGGACAATACTTAGTAAGGTTTTAGAGAGTTTAATGACAGGTAGAGATCTTTGCGGACATGAAGTAATTTGTAAAGTCTATAAAGATATATGAAGTGAATTGAGTATAACACAAGGTTGTATAATGAAAGGGCTAAGAGTAATTATTTCTAGTTCACGGAGGAATAAGGTTTTGTCTGAAATACATGCTGATCCCCAAGGTATCGTCAGATCAAAGTCTATTTCAAGGACTTTTGTCTGGTGGCCAGGTGTAGATAGAGATATTGAATTATTTGTAAGAAATTGTATGAACTGTGCTACGCAACAGAACAACCCTCAATTTGCTAAAATGCACTCATGGGAATTACTCAGGTATTCATGGCAAAGAGTGCACATAGATTTTGTTGGTCCTTTCTTAGGTTATTTGTTTTTGGTAGTCGTAGATGCTTATAGTAAGTGGCCAGAAGTAATTCCAATGAAGACAATAACATCTTACGCCACAATTCAAGAAATAATGACATTTTTTTCTATGCATGGAATTCCAGAAAGAATTGTAACTGATAATGGTCCTTAGTTTACCTCACAGAAATTTTAAGATTTTTGTGAAGTAAATGGTATTAAACCTATATTTTCAACAACATATCACCCTTCTACGAATGAAGAGGCGGAAAGGATTGTTCAAACATTTAAGCATAACATGAAATGCAGAAAGGCAAATTCAAATAACATATTTTTTAATGTGTCAAAGTTTTTATTGTCTTATAGAACCAAACCACACAGCATAACAGGTGTGACACCATCAAATTTGTCGATGGGGAGGAGGATTAGGTGTAAATTAGATTTCTTGTATCCAAGTTTGCAAAGTGATTTAGAAGAAAAGGATATAAGCAATAAGAAAATCTCCAAAGAGTAAGAAATTTTTCCCCTTCTTCTAATGTCATGGTAAGATCATACAATACTCCAGAAAAGTGGGTACCAAGAGGAATTGTGAAAGAGATAGGAAATTTACCTTGTGATGTTTAAGTTGGTGGAAATACTGTAAAATGTCATGTTGGTCAATTACAGCAGTTAAATAAAAATGTTGTAGTTCATGTGAACATTAGGGATGAGAAATTTTCAGTAGTAGTTATATCAAATATTAACCAAGATGCTCAAACATCAGATGTAGATTCGGAATCTATTCATGTACTAGTACAGGATAAAGTTAAAGTACTTCCCTATAGGATGAATAGAGGAAAGCCGCTGAAATATTAGATTTATAGTTTTGTACAATGTCAAGTTAAGAGGGGGGAGACTGTTATGTATTTTGTACTGTAATACTATATGCGCTACGGGTGTTAAGAGTATTGTTGCAGAGTATTGCATTGATAGAACGTGTTTCAACATAATGCGTAAGTGTAGTAGCATTTGTTATGAAGGATTTAATCATTCATTAATTGTCCTAAAATTAGGATGTGATTTTTATGTTGGTTGAGTATTGTCTGGTGATTTCAGCGTTTTACTTAACTGGAAATAATGATACAGTTGTTAGATGAGGATATTAGATCCCAGACTCGTAGCCAACTTGTCTTCTGTGTTAGATGGGTTATAATCAGAGACAGACTTCTTAATGGGATACATTTAATGTAATTGTGATTACATTGCTCTGTGACTCTGAGCTTCTAAGTTACAACAACCAACTGAGCGTCGAGCGTCTCGTAAACAATCTCAAAACCAAAACATTAAAAACAATCATAAGAGCATCGCTCTCAAAAAACTTAAATCCTACTGCAGCAAAAAAGTAAAAATAATCACATCCTATTTTTGAGGTAATCAAAATAGATTATTTCAGCTATGTATAATGTATAACATGTTTTATCAATGCAATATGATGCAATGTTGCGCTCAATACACGTAACATTTGAGGTAATACAGTACATTATTACAATAATACATAACAGTCTCCTCCCCCTTAACTTGACATTGTAAAAATCTTTATAAATCTAATCTCTCAGGGGGCTTTCCTCTATTAATCATATTAGGAAGCACTCTAGCCTCATCTTGTACTGGTACAGGAATTGATTCTGAATCTACATTTGATGTCAGAGCATCTTGGTTGATATTTGACTTGTTTGATCTAACTACTTCTGAAAGTTTTCCATCTCTAACATTCACATGCTCTACTGTATTTCTGTTTAATAGCTGTGATTGATTAACATGACGTTTTACAATATTTCCACCAACTTGAATATCATAATGTAAATTTCCTATCTCTCTTACAATCTCTCCTGGTACCCACTTCTCTGGAGTGTTGTACGATCTTACCATGACATCAGATAAAGGTAGAAAATTTTATACTTTTGGAATATTTTCTACTTGTTTATACCCACTATCTTCTAAATCACTTTACAAACTTGGATACAACAAATCTAACTTACACCTAATTCTCCTCTCCATCAACAAATTTGATAGTGTCACGCCTGTTGTGCTGTGCAGCGTTGTTCTATAAGACAATAAAAACTTTGATACATGTAAAAATATGTTACCTGAATTTGCTCTCCTACACTTCATATTGGGTTTAAATGTTTGAACAAACCTCTCAGCCTCTCCATTGGTAGAGGGATGATAAGTTGCTGAAAATGTATGTTTTATTCCACTGACATTACAAAATTCTTTAAACTCTTGTGAGGTAAATTGTGGACCATTATTTGAAATAATTTTTTCTGGAATACCATGTGTAGAAAAAAAAATAGTTAACTCTTTTATTGTGGCGTAAGAGGTTGTTGTCTTCATTGGAATGACTTCTCGCCACTTACTGTAAGCATCTACGACTATCAAAAACAAATAATCAAAAAAAGTACCTGCAATATCTATATGCACTCTTTTCCATGATACCTGGGTAACTCCCATGGGTGCATTCTAGCAAAATGAGGACTGTTCTGTTGCATAACACAATTCATTCAATTCCTTATATAAGATTCCATATCTTTATCTACACCTGGCCACCATACAAAAGTTCTTGCAATTGACTTTGATCTTACAATAACTAGGTGATGAGCATGTATTTCAGACAAAACCTTATTCCTCAGTGAATTAGGAATAACTACCTTTGAACCTCTTATCAGTATTCCTTGTGTTACACTCAGTTCATACCATATATCCTTATAGGGTTTACAATTTTCCTCTTTTCCACATAGGTCTCTACCTGTCATTAAACTCTCTAGAACCTTACTAAGTACTGGGTCTCTCTTGGTACTGTGTGCTACATCCTTTGCTGTAATGGGTACATCATATACAGAAATTAACAGAATTCTGGCATCATACTCTTCTGGAGCTTTGTCTACTGAGAATCTAGATAAAGCATCTGCATTACCCATCTTTGATGTTGGATGGTATTCTAATATCAAAATAGATTATTCCAATTGTGTACAATGCATAAAATGTTTTATCAATGCAATATAATGCAATGTTGTGTTCAATACACGTAACATTTGAGGTAATACAGTACACTATTACAATAATACATAACAGTGATTCTTCTTACTTTTGTATTCCAGTATGATTCGATATTTTTTTTAGAGCGATGCTTACTTTTGTTTTTTGTATGTATGAGTGCGAGGTTTTTTTTTTTTACTTATTTTCACTTGAGAGTCACAAGTTGTCTAGTGTCTAGACACGTGAGAGAGCTGAGTAGCAATGTAAGCCGTTAGCATAATATATGTATTTTAAGAATACCAACGTATCATTAAACCTCACCAAGAAGAATCGGCGACATCGGATGATATGTAGAGCAACACTAATGAATGGATATTATTCCAGGTATATATGAAGGCGCCATTTCATTTCGGATAACCAATACCATACATAACATTTTGGCGACGAGGATGGTATGTAGGACAACACTAATGAATGGATATTATTCCAGGTATGTATGAAGGTGCCATTCCATTTCGGATAACCAATACCATACATAACATTTTGGTGACGAGGATGGTATGTAGGACAACACTAATGAATGGATATTATTCCAGGTATGTATGAAGGTGCCATTCCATTTTGGATAACCAATACCATACATAACATTCTGGTGACGAGGATGGTATGTAGGACAACACTAATGAATGGATATTATTCCAGGTATGTATGAAGGTGCCATTCCATTTTGGATAACCAATACCATACATAACATTTTGGCGACGAGGATGGTATGTAGGACAACACTAATGAATGGATATTATTCCAGGTATGTATGAAGGTGCCATTCCATTTTGGATAACCAATACCATACATAACATTTTGGCGACGAGGATGGTATGTAGGACAACACTAATGAATGGATATTATTCCAGGTATGTATGAAGGTGCCATTCCATTTTGGATAACCAATACCATACATAACATTCTGGCGACGAGGATGGTATGTAGGACAACACTAATGAATGGATATTATTCCAGGTATGTATGAAGGTGCCATTCCATTTTGGATAACCAATACCATACATAACATTCTGGCGACGAGGATGGTATGTAGGACAACACTAATGAATGGATATTATTCCAGGTATGTATGAAGGTGCCATTCCATTTTGGATAACCAATACCATACATAACATTTTGGCGACGAGGATGGTATGTAGGACAACACTAATGAATGGATATTATTCCAGGTATGTATGAAGGTGCCATTCCATTTTGGATAACCAATACCATACATAACATTTTGGTGACGAAGATGGTATGTAGGACAACACTAATGAATGGATATTATTCCAGGTATGTATGAAGGTGCCATTCCATTTTGAATAACCAATACCATACATAACATTTTGGCGACGAGGATGGTATGTAGGACAACACTAATGAATGGATATTATTCCAGGTATGTATGAAGGTGCCATTTCATTTCGGATAACCAATACCATACATAACATTTTGGCGACGAGGATGGTATGTAGGACAACACTAATGAATGGATATTATTCCAGGTATGTATGAAGGTGCCATTTCATTTCTGATAACCAATACCATACATAACATTTTGGCGACGAGGATGGTATGTAGGACAACACTAATAAATGGATATTATCCCAGGTATGTATGAAGGCACCATTTCATTTCGGATAACCAATACCATATATAACATTTTGGCGACGAGGATGGTATGTAGGACAACACTAATGAATGGATATTACTCCAGGTATGTAGGAAGGTTCCATTTCATTTCGGATAACCAATACCATACATAACATTTTGGCGACAAGGATGGTAGGCCTATGTAGGACAACACTAATGAATGGATGTTATTCCAGGTATGTATGAAGGTGCCATTCCATTTTGGATAACCAATACCATACATAACATTTTGGCGACGAGTATGGTATGTAGGACAACACTAATGAATGGATATTATTCCAGGTATGTATGAAGGTGCCATTCCATTTTGGATAACCAATACCATACATAACATTTTGGCGACGAGGATGGTATGTAGGACAACACTAATGAATGGATATTATTCCAGGTATGTATGAAGGTGCCATTCCATTTTGGATAACCAATACCATACATAACACATACATCTTAAAATCAACAAACCTGAATTGGTAGCCTACTGAGAGATAAAAGTTGCATTCAAGTCAGCAGTATTAAAGTTATACTGAAAACGAGTGTGATGATTCATCTTGACACTTTTCGTTTGTGAAAAGAACCCTCCTACGCCTACGTAAGACTTTTGTTTAGCAATTCTACGCTGTGACGTCACGAGCATGGCGTACACTATTGTCAACTTTAGTTAATTTTAAACACTTTTCCATACATTTTTGGTAAAAAAAAAAAAAAAACTTAAAGTAAGTGTGGAACCAAAATCTTAAGGGGTAACTACAAAGGGAAGAACAAGAGCGAAGAAAAATTCGTCACACACACATATACACTATATATATATATATATATATATATATATATATATATATATATATATATATATATATATATATATATATATATACATATATATATATATATATATATATATATATATATATATATATATATATATATATATATATATA